>NC_141536.1:124022498-124169998 GCF_021556685.1 Rattus norvegicus
TCATGAGGGAGTCTGAGAGTGCACATGGTGAGAAGCTCCTTGACCACATGTAAATTGAGAAATACATTTCAACATCAGTTTTGATGGAATTGGGAGTGTGAGCCTGCCACAGAGAAACAGCTGACTCCCATATTACTTACAGCATGAACATAAAGATGTGGTGCACACACAGCATTCTCTCATCTTTCTTTAAAAATAACTTGGCTTATAAAAAGAAAATAACTAACTTGGTATGGAGGCAAATCTTTTTTTTTTTTTTAAGTGGTTTCAATTCCTTGAGTTGATATCCAGGTGGAAAATAAAGAGCAATTGCTAATGCTTCTCAAAGGAAGCAGTGCTGCAGCTCAGCTCTGTGTGAGTGCCAGCCTGAGAAGTGGTTCTCACACATGCACTGGAGTGTGTGGTTGTGATGTCTTTATCCCCTTGCTCCTTCCTTTGAAAGCAAGGTCTCATTATGTTGGACAGGCTGGCTTTCAAAGGCCTGGGCTCAAAGTGTTGCTCTCAACTTCTTGAGACATCCCGCAGATGTGCACCACCACACTCCACTGGAGTCCTTACTTTTACAGGAATATTTAGGATTATTCCAGTTCCCAAGTATATTATCTCTCCCTTGGTGGACTGTCCACCTTGGTGCTCTAAGTGCCAAGCAGTAAGAGGAGGACTGAGTGATTCACTAGACAGACCCTGAGTAGCTGACCAGCTTGCAGCGGGATCAGATGCCCTCTATTTCCCTGCTATGCCCTGTTATAGCAGTGGTTCTCAACCTGTGGGTTGTGGCCCCCACAGGAGTCACATATCTGATATCATGCAAATTAAATGTCTACATTATGATTCATAACAGTAGCAAAATTATAGTTATGAAATAGCGACAAAATAATTTTATAGTTGGGGTCACCACAACATGAGGAACTATATTAAAGGGTTAGAAAGGTTGAGAAGCACTGGGTTACAGGGTCATGTCCTCAGTCTTGCCTCCTGTCTGTCCTGCCGTGAAGGATCAGATTCTCTTGAAAAGGTGAGGTTTAGTCGGATACACAGTTTCCTGTGAGTTTGAGAAGGTGGTATGCTCTAGCTTTCCCTGGGCAGAGTAAAGACATCCCACAGAGTTCTGTTATGCATATACTTCTTATGCAGTCCTGTTAGATTTTGCCTCCTCCATCTGACATGATGTGAAGTGGCTTAGTCATAGCTACTCTTATGTTTCTCATATTGCTCTTAAAAAGTGGTATCTTATTCAATAAATTTTAGCTCTTCTTTCCCATTTGCCAGGAATGATTCTCAGCATGGGAACACAATTTTGAAGACCACAAAGGCCTTTGGGCTCATGAAAGTAGCATTTCAGGCAGCATATAGCAGTGCACAAAGATAGGGCCATTTCAGATACAACTTGAATGCTGACGAATCTGTGAGTCTGAAATCTGAAACGTTTCATTGTTGACATTATAATTTAAGAGACTTGGATTTGGGGTTTCGGGATTAGTGAAGTTCAGCTGGTGAAGTCTGTGTAAATATTCCAAAATGAGACAAATTCTGAACTCTGCAGTGGAACTTTGGATTTGAAAATCAAGAAGTCTTTGCTCTGAGGATCTGGGGAACAGGGTTTTCCAGCAGAAGATGCTTCAGACAGAGCATGAGAAGCAAGTGTGCTGTTTCAGGAACGAACAGCCTGTGTGTGTGTACTTGTGTGCTGTTCATTCCTTGGAGCTCCCATTCACAGAGGCCCTACTTTTTGCTCCATTCTTGTTGCTCTAAGTGACATTATATCCTGAACATTGTTGTCGTTGCACTTGCTGGCAAGATTTGCCTTTTTAGATCTGGGCTGTTTATACATGTCTATATTTGATTGATGTGTGGACCCTGTAGGTGTGTGACTTATCTAAGTGAAAAGAGGGGTGTAAATGGTCCCCTCTGATGTGAGAAAACATTAGAGCATTTATCCATGCTTACTTTATTTGCTGCTGCTGCTGCTGCTGCTGCTGCTGCTGCTGCTACTACTACTACTACTACTACTACTACTACTACTACTAATCATAATAATAATAATAATAATAATAAAGCCTAGTCAGGGCTGGGGATTTCTCTCATTTTAGAGTACTTGGTTAGAATGCATTCAGTCTCCAAGGCTATATATGTCACTGGGGGTAGACATTGTTGTTTCAAAAGCTCCCACACTCCAGACACTGTGTCTTTCTTTCTGCCTGCTCTTAGCTACTGTGCCTGTCTGCCTTCTGGCATGATAATAATGGACTAACCCTCTGAAAGTATAAGCAAAACCCCAATTAAATGCTTTCTTTCACAAGAGTTCCTCTTCACAGCAATAGAATACACACACACACACATACACACACACACACACACACACACACACACACACACACCCCAGATGCACATGCCTGTATATAAGACACAGACATATACACATATAAACACATACAAACAAATGCATACACATACAAACACAGAGACACACACTGTCATGTACATACATAGATATACACATGCAAATGTGCATACATATGCAGAGACGCAGACACAAACTCATGCACACACATGCACCCATGCATGCACAAACATAGTAAAATGATTGTGATCTCTCTAAAAGTATGAGAAATTAATATTTTAAGAAGCTTGATTTAATTATTCTCAGTGCCAACATAACATCACTCTGTAACCTAAAAATATATGTAATTATATATGACAATTAATTATGGAGACATTGGTATTAGCACCTTTATATAACAGTTATATGGGAGGGCCCTCAGTTTAGAAATGCGAGTGGAGAGAAGGAGGGGAATCTCTTCTCTAGGTAGATGACGCCACCCCCTCGGCTATGGCCTGGTGCAGTCTTACGGGAATGGGTGTTCTTCTGGCGACTTACTTGATAAAAATGACCCTTGTTTAGTTTCCACCTTACCCCATTAAGAAGTTATCATCACAATGAAGAATCTAGCTATCAGTCCAAGCATACAGCAGCTGGAGAATTTAAAATATTAAACCAGTGTTCAATGTTTCAAGAATTCTGAAAATGAGGATCGTGATGCTTCCAGCTAGATAAAGGGAGTCTCATGTCAGTATGTAGTCATGGGTTGCTATGAAGAAGACACCAATGAAAACTGCAGAAATCCTTGGTGGAGGTAGGGTGAAAAGTGTCTTTCATCCGAACCAAGGTTCTATCTTATCTGCTGTTTGATTGTTTGTCTTCTGACATTGGGCTGGCATATGCTCAATAAGAAGTAAATTAATAAGTAGATAGTGACCACCACAAATGGAGCACTGCAGAGCACAGGAATGGTCGAATTCCATGAGGCTGGAGCATCTGGCAGGGTATGCCTCACAGCAAACTATGCAGCTTATCACAAGAACTGAGGCAGATTTCAGAGACAAGAGGATGGCTATTAATAATCCCGAGAGCAGGGGCATAAAGTACAGCTGACTTGAACAGATCGCGATGTGGTTAGCTTCTCACAGAATTAGTTTTTTTATCTGAGAACAGTTGAAAGAAAGTCCTCAAAGTTCATCTTGAGGAGTAGGGGCTGTGGACAATGTTGGACCCAGTTTGATACCTCTAGGAACAGACTGAAGTAAACTGATGGAGGGACCACAGGAGAGTTGCGTGGACTGTAGGAGGTGGGTAGGTGGGACTCCAGGATTGGGCTTGTATGTGCCTTCTGGAGAAGGGAGTATCAAGACTTCGAAGCAGAAAGGTCCATTGACCTAGAACTGGGGAGGGAGCAGGTTTGGGGCATATAAAGGGAAAGTGTAGACATTAAAGTTTGTATCCTCATCTTATGAACTCCCCAAAAGGAAGAGAGTGAATAACCTGCCCATTCTTCATGTTCTTCATCCTCTGCCCTCTGCCCTCTGTCTACCCACTCACCATTGGCCTGAACTGTACACTGAAAGCGATCGCTTTACCTCCTTACAGGTAAGTATGTCTTACAAAGCTGGTGCTGAGTGAGCCTCATAGCAGAACAAGTGGTTTGTCCAGGGAGAGAGGAGATTAGACGTTTCTTCGCTTTTAGGGAGCTCAAAGACCTTGAGCTACAAAGGCCTGCTTGGGAATATGAAATTGTAAACACGAGTGAAGATGACAAATAAGCGAGGATGGGGCCTGGAAACCCTCCCCCTATAGGAGCCTGAAAAGCTAGAGTCCTTCAGAGGAACGTCCTTTGTGTTTAGAATTGTAGCTGGTTTGTACAGTCTCATGTCCTATGGTAGCTGCTGTCCAGGATCTTCTCCATATCTCTTAAAGCATGGAGCGTTGATTCCAGATTAACATGTGGAAAGCGGGTTACCTATGGATAGTGCTTCTGTCCCATGAGGTGGACATGCATGGAAATAGCTCAGTGTTCCTGACAGCTGTTCTCTTGTCCAAAAGAAGAGTTTTATGTCCTTGCAAGCACGACCTTTAAAAATCAGCAGCCCCTGAGGTGTTTATGAGGACTGTGTGCTATGGCAGGCGCTACCTTCAGAGCAGGTAACTTGGCTCTGTGAGGCTTGCCAGCCTGGCCACCATTGCCCTCTTCTGGTAAAGGGCTAATGCTACAAATCCACTGAGTTTTTCAAGGAAGAAAATTGAACCTCGGTATTCACTTTGATTAACTGTGGTCTGCCACCTGGCATTAAACCCTATAATGAAATGAATGTTTGCCTTCGGTGCTGTAATATGTACACTGACCATATATCTGTGTGAGAGTCTAACCTTATTTACGATTTTGGCCTGTGAGGACTACCTTAGATAGATATCCCTATCATTTTCCACATTTGTCTGCCTTCTCTTTGATGACATATTTCACCTGCTTTCTTCTCTGCTTATGAAAGCCTGTCTGTCTCCTTCATTAGCTCACACATGTGAGTTTGCACCATTGATAGTGGCAGCAATTGCAATGAATATGGCTCTAATCAATTTTAGTATCTAATATCTCTTAAACAGTAGGGCAGAGAATATTATAGTCCTGGAATAGACAATATTTAGTAGGGATATCTTACTATTTCTTGGTGACATACTAATGTGCTTTATAATTCAGAGATTACTTTTTGTTACATGGTAAAACTTGGACTACACTGAAGTAATTGACTCCATTGGAAAGGGCAGAGAGAGTATGGTATGTCAGTATTGTTGTGGAGTAACTAATCTATGAACAGGCCCTGCAGTTTACTCTTTTCTGACTAGTCTTTGGCGTCTTCCCTTCCTTCTCCGGTAGAGAAGTAGATATGCTTTCAGTGACTGAATGGACATTGCTGTATAGAGGAACCATGGAGAATATTTATAAGAGAAATGGTGTTTTATGAGTCATTTAGGTACTTCTTTAATGAAATCCTTCTTAAAATGTAGAATTTCAGTTATTCCATTAAATAGCTATTTGACACTTAAACCTGAAGGCTAGTACGTAAAAGCTAGGCACCACGTATATCCATTTTATTAGAGTACAAAGGCATGTTTATCTTTCCAGCTAGATAGATTGGATGCCAACAGTTAAGATAATTGGTATTTTTTCTAATAATTTAGTAGCAAAAGTAAATGCATCTAATGCCATGATCTTTTGGGGAGTTTGATTATGATACGTGGAAGAATAGTCCATCTACTCCTAGCTAGAGAGTTCTATGCGTATTACCCAAAATAAAGGTGATCAGTGTTTCTTGAAGAGCAGTGGGATTGCCATCACTCTGATTTTCACAAAAGTAAAACTCCACATAGTCTATTTCTAAAGGATCTGCTATAACACCTATATTATTTCATAAATTGTATCCCCTTGTTCAGGACTCGTTCCTTCCCTCCTCTGTCCCTAACCGTGGGCAGTGTCGTGACGAATGCTTTGCGGGGAGGTTGCAGTCCATCAGTTGTGCAGATGCTGAATCGCAGGCTGCAGTTGTTTTTCCTAACATGTTCCATGGTGTCCCGATGAAAACCCTCAGTCATACCATCTGCCAAGGTACAGACTTGGAGGACCTTTTCTTTGTTCTTGGCATTGAGAGCAGGAGCAGCAGCCCTAGCTCTTGATCCACTGACTCTGGAACTTTTGCCCCCTTTTACTTCCTCCTCCTTTCCTCTGATCCTTAGAAGTTCTCCAGCACTGAGAAGTCAGCTGGCTCTAAGTGGGGGCTTCTGTGTGGGCACTGTTGACGAGATAATCCAAATGATCTTTTGTGGGGGGCTGGCCTGTGCCATGTCAGATGCTCAGCAGTATTCTGTTGTCTGCCCACTAGGTGCCAGTTGTGGCAGCCTAAATGTTTCCAGTCATGGAGTGTAGGAGGAAAACTATTTATTGGGGGGGGGGGTGGTGGTAGTTAAATTTACCTCCATATTTAAAACCTAAATAAAGTTCTTCCTTTAGCTGTCCTATTTGGAGATAATCTGCAGTCAGGCTTCATTAGTAGGTGCCAATGTATGATACACAAAGCCTGATGCTTCCTTAAGTTGAGGAGGTAAGGATGTCCTGTTAAGGGACAGTGCAGAATTAATCAGAAAGCACTTACCAAAAATAATTTAGCTGCTCCCCGCCACCACCAAAGAACAATATTTAGTCTTTCTGTTAGTTAAGTTAGAAATGCACTATAGAACTTGATTTCATGAAACTAATTCTCTCCTCGCAGTGTTAAGGCAGAGGCAGCGAGGGAAGGATAGAAGCAGGATTACAGAAAGAGTGGGATGTGATCTAGAAAGAAGAGCAGGGGGTGATGCTGCATAGGGAATAGACCACGGAAGATCCTCCAAAGTTTTAGATGTTTTTGAAATCATAACCTGCAACTTAATTTCTAGAGGTCTCAGGTCAGGGTTTATCACTCATTGCCTACCCTGTTTGAAAGACAGTGATTTATCATTTCCCCCATGCCTCCAGTTGTCCTACTCAGTGAACCTGCAGAGAAGCCACGCAGTATTAGAGTCCATGTGGCAAAGCCAGGACAATATGCTAAGTGTAATTTCGTTTTTAAAAAACGAAGGAAGGAAGGAAGGAAGGAAGGAAGGAAGGAAGGAAGGAAGGAAGGAAGGAAGGAAAGAAGGAAAGGCCGGGAAAAGCAGCCAATGAAACATCTCCAGCAATGCATCGTGGGTCGTGCAGATGATCCTAAATGTGTGTCCAAGGACAGGAACCACTGCCTTAGGTCCCTGGTTGTCAGAGTGTGGCCCCAGATACATCAAGGTTACCTGGTATCTTGTTAGAAATTCAAATTCCCAGTTCCCCCTTCCCCTCCAGGGCAAGCCTTGGCAATCTTCTGTGGATCTTACACACATTGAAGCTTGAGGAACACTATTTTTGGCCATGGTGATGTCAGTCAGGCCCTGAGAATCGTGAGCATCTTACAGCAGATTTTATAACCATTATTCCAATGTCAGCGGTAGAGTCTTCAGAGTTCAGCGGCCTCAGGAGACTCTTCACTTACTGAGAGGAGGATGCCTGGGAGATGTAAGTTTCCACTGAGAACCTTTATAAAGTTTAATTGCTAATGCGTAGGTGGCAGCTGATACTGAGTTGTCCCTCCCACTCAGTTCAGCTAAGCTTTCAACCTCTCTCTCAATATTCTTAATTAATGATCTGCAGCTTCTGAAGCCATTTCATCAGGGGTCTCATGTCCCAGCATGTTTCCTCTGTGAGCATCTCTTGAAGAAGGTGTTATTTCCAGCAGTCAATTAGAAAAGGAAAGTGGAGGTGACTCTCAACAGGTCCTGTGACCACTTAACTATCTCTCTTTATTCTTCTTTGTAATTCTCTAAAAATGGGCCAGAGGAGGAAAACTTCATTTCTGACCAACAGCCTGGCCTTGTTTATCTAACACAGGCTTGTCCCATTTGGATTTCAGTTTCCTGCCTTAGGCAGGAATTGATTGAAAATTCCCTTTGAACTCTTGATCCCTTTGTGGAAAGTAGTTACAAGATTGTTTCTCTAGCTGGGAGAAGTTGAACACAGAGAGGGAACTCAGCCCTCAGCCCCGAACTTTAAAGGTCATTCCCACCAACACTGAGGAGATTAGACAGGAACTTCGGTCATTTTAAGAATCAGTCTTGAATTCTGTGTTCCTGTTTGATAAAGTAGGGCACAGGTGAAAGATGATGAGAGCTTAATCTTCTTAATCCTCTAATTCTAAGTAATAATTTTTATTGCTTATCTTCTGTTTACAAGGAAAATACCTTTAAAACTTTTATTGGATCTAACACCTTCGTTGGTAAATTTCATAGAAATTTCCCAGGTTAGTCCCTCTCATTCCCTCACAGACAGTGTTGAGGAGGGTTCTGGAATTCCCTGTGGGATGGGAATCCCCTTGTATCACTGAGCACTTCCTATTTCAGGGTCCTGATGCTCTTTGTGGCTTCAGTCTCTCACTCAGATAATGTAACCAGGCTTTTAAAGCAAGGAGTCAATTTGGAAATGTAATGACACTGTCCATTGTCTTGCCAATATCCATATGCATGTTTTGAAATTAGTGAATAATGCTAATTAACCAATTTCTTTTGTCCTTACTTCACATTCGACTCCAGATAGCACAGGTAAAGAACACCTCATTATCATTATCAGTTAAGTTACTGCTAAGAATGTTAACTCCTCTATATTTACAACAATTTAAATGAAGCAGTTCTGTTTGTTGACACTTTACTTTCTACATTATCATCTTGACAAGAGTAGGCATGATTGCTCCCCATTTAACAGATAAGGGGTTGAGAATCAAACAGTCTTGGGAACTTACATACATAAAAAACATGCTTTTGGAGGTAAAATTTCCCTTAGAAGATAGATACACACTCTCTGATTCTTGAGGTCATTGAACCCACATCTTTATGGACACACTTTAGAAACATAAAAGCCAGTAACCACCGGCACACTCCTGGATGATTGAAGGGTTGATATAAATGCAGCAAGGCAGTCATCCTTGTGTGATTTTATTCATGTATCACAGATAGAAACCCGTGTCCTACAGTTCTACCGTGGCGGTGTGCTGATTCACTCAGTCACCCACTGTTTGGGCTTTGGTTTCTGTAGAGTTTGATCTTCTGGCTCGGGCAGTGAGATCTCTTCCTTTGGCAGATCACTTCCTGTCTGTAAACCCCTTCTGGTTTGTAAGTCTTCCGTACAAATTGACTATAGCTATCTCCTCAGATTTGTTCTGCTTTGCCTACTTCTCTGTCCTTAAGGCCAGAAACAACCAAAAAGGAATATTCGTCTACCTTTAATTATAAGCTTTGTATTATATTTTATTCTATTTTCTTGGTTTGGAAAATATTTTTCTTTTCTTACTCAATCCTTGTGACACAATTTTAAGTATTGCTGCTGTTGTGGTCACTTTTGCCTGACTATATGATAAATTTTTTTCAGTTTGAAAATGCATAACATTAATCACTAAATATGAAGCCTGGTCCACCTTGATGCTACTTGTTCTGGCTATTAACGCCAAAGTAGCCTAATAGAAAATTAATGTCCACAGAAATTTACTACCACTAGTAATCTGACTTGACTTAGAATGCCACTGTGCTGAGCTTCTTAGATTTTTTTAGAGCCAAATACTGTCCTTAGCATATAAAAAGGTCTATCTTTATAAAAACACTAACTAATTAGATTGGTCTTATCCCTCCAAGTCCAGATTCCCCATTCTACAAGATCTAGCTTTTGCTACCGGGATATTCGATTGTCCATTTGCTAGCATCATTCAGTGTATTGGTATCTTCCACCACATTGACAAAAGTGGGGGGGGGGGGGGAGGATAAGAATCCTGGAACCTAGGAACAACTCTTCAAATCACATGCAAGATGTGTGGATGTATCAACTGGCCCTTGTGGCTTTGTTAAATGCCTATAAATCCATCCATATGTTCCATTGCTCTGTTTTTTGTTTGTTTTAATTCACTGAGACCTTTTGCACATACTTAGATTCATTTTGTCAGTATATGTTGAGCTTCTCTCCTCAGCCAGACCCTTTAAAATGTAGAATGTTAGGGCTTGCTAGCAGATTTGATGTGGAATATGAGAAAAAGACACACATCAAAAAAAAAAAAAAAAGTCCCAAGTTTCTGGCCTGAACAATTAGGCAAGAGTTGCTATTTACCAAGCCAGCTCAACTTAACCTGGTAGGAGCAGATTCCAGAATAAAATATGGACAGTATCATTTTAAGTCTGTTAAATTGTTTGTTCAATATCTTAGCGAAAATGAGGAACATGGGTTCCTCAATTGGCAATTGGGTGCATGTATCTGGAGTTGTGGGACATCCAAGCCAAGAACTAAAAAAAAAAAAAAAAAAAAAAAAAAAATTGCCATCTATCAGCTTGTGAAACCTGAGATGTGAGTGTACATGATGCTAAGATATACCCAAGGAATGGGCTTCCCTACTTACAAGGCCACTGTGAAGGGGACAAGCTAGGAACGAAGACTAAGAAAAAGCAGCTTGTGGTGAAAGAAAGCCAGGAAAGCAGGCTACTGGTGTTCCATACATCAGGGGTTCCATACATCAGGGGCGGACAGGGCGAGTGAATTATTTTGTTAGGTGACACTGAGAGGTAAAGTAACAGAACAATCGAGAGTTGGACCATTGCACTTGTCAATGAGGGCCACTGGCCATTGGTAAAAGACACTTTTATAGTTAGTGATATATTATGGAGGACATAGGAAATTACAATTCCTGACTGACATTTTATGTGCTTTGACTCCACTTTCTACCATTTATGGCAGTCTAGGAGCCCTTCAAGGAAGAAGAGGAAGTTTGATTTTAATAATAGTGGTTTTTTTTTTTCTTGATTTCCCCGAATAATCTGCTAAACCCTTGCTCTGTCCCATTGGAAACATGCCTGTCATGCTGCTTGTCAGTTCTTAATGCAGTGCTACTAGCAGTTCCCAGCACTCTCCAGTGCCCACGTGACCCACCCTGTGCCTAGAGCAGCCTCTATGCATGGTCTGGGCCCCACACTCATTAAATAACTCAAGCACTGCTACAGAATCTTACTGTTTGGAGTTTATCCTCTTTCATTCCATTTCTGCTCTTTCCTTACCAGTCCATGCTACTTGTCAACCATGATCCAGCCTTCTTGATTTCCATCACCACCTTTATCATCCCACTTCAGAGAATAGTATCTTGGTTGGTTGACTTCATGTTAGTGTAAAAAACCTGGAAGTGAACCAGAAGTGAATTTTTAAGATCTTTAGCAAGACATTATTTTATCTGTGATTCTCATCCTTGGCTCTATATCACAGTTGACCTCCAGAGAGGTCTTATTTTTAAAGACAATAATTCATACCAATGAAAGGATCTATTGTTTTCATAATCATAACAAATTGTGTGTGTAAAGGAGCTTTGGGATTGTATACTCTAGTGAGCCCCAGCTTCTCCTGCATTATGTGGGGAGACTTTGTCAGGCCCTTCCGATCTCATACCGAAAATGCTGTGAGCAGTCCTCTGGCATTCTTAAGGATCGACATCAGACTTTCTAGAGCAGCCATGAGAATCACCTCTAGGCTTGTAAAACACTGGGCCTTACACTTATCCTGGAAACTTGTATGAGATCCCTATTTACAACTCAAACTAGCTACAGAAAATTCTGGCACTTGGAGAACCAGGGGTCAAGACTACAGACTGTTATGATAAATACCCTTCAGGTTCTACACACAGAGAGTGTCTCCCCAGAAGAATAACCAAAAGGAAGAGTTTGGCAAGGACAGAGATGGGCATACGGTTTGCCTCTTTGGGACCTCTCCAGCTCTGGTGACCCTGAGCCCTGCAGAAGTATGCACCTCTCATATGCACAGTGTGTGGGGAGTCTTTATTCTAAGGCTATGACTCAGTTTGCAGCCACACAATTAGATTCTTTTTTTTTTGTCTGTACAGGTAATATGTAGCCTCATCTTTGGCCTGTCAAATTTGGCTGGTGCGTGTGTGTAAACACACACACAAACACACACACACACACACACACACACACACACACACACACAGAGAGAGAGAGAGAGAGAGAGAGAGAGAGAGAAATAGTATTTGTACAGAGTTACTACCCCAGAAAAAATTTAAATGGCAACTTGACTGGGTTAAGTGCAAGACACAATTTGGCAAATTCTTTGTTATTTTAAAGTAGAAGAAAAGAACACTGTTGTGGGAGTATTCTTTAAATTATTTGGTATTTAGCCCAAGAAATGGAATTCCTCTAAATCATTGAAAAATCCCTAAATTCTTGGTTAAAGATTACGTGTCCCACCCAAGGAGGTAGGAAAGTTATGCCCTCGCTCTTTCACCTTCATTCTTACTGTGCACAAATCTCCCTCTAAGACTACCTTCCATTTCAAACTACCTCAGTCTAGGTGTTGGTCACCAAGAATATTAGAGGGCTTTTCTTTGACTCATAATAATATCTTATAAATTCCTCCAGCTCAAGTTAACCTGATTTTTAGTGTATCATCAGGAACATAGAATTTTTTAACATATACATATATATATACATGCATACACACACATATACACATGCACATACCACATGTACATATACATACATACATACACATACATACCTTCACACACTCATACAGAGGACACAGATAACATACATATAAACACACTGACATACACATTGTTTGAGAGAGAGAGGGGGTGTGGGGGGCGTTTATGATAGAAATGTACAGGTCTGTGTTCCAAACACCATTTCAGGGTACAGAAGCCATCATTGGTCCTGATCATGTTGTAGACCAGCCTTCATGTTGCCAACTCTGAATGGTGCCTGCTCTGTTCTGCTCCTTTGGAGACTCAGGACTTCATAATACTTCATAGTGAATTACCTTTTCCTCCACATTCTCTGTAGCAGAAATATGTAAGAGCAGCGTGTATATATTTTACTTTGCCCTCTGGCATGATTATACATCATCTGCCTGCTCTTCCCAGAAGCACTGCATTGCTCGAGTAAAGGTACAAAAGAATTTCAAGCATTTATTAGATCTTAGTAAATACTTGGCACTACATATGTGCAAAACATTTTTAATTGATAATTTTGAGTCTAATTAGAATGTCCTGGAATTGAAACAGATACCATCTTTAGAGGGGAGTAAAGAGAGGGGGATGGGGCTGACATCATCCGCCCTACACTTAGGGCATTGTGTCCCTCATTGCTACAGTGCTCTGAACCTGCCATAGGTTGGGTAACTGAAGTGAAAGGGCTGCGGATTACATTTGAAAATTGCTAGGGAAAGCACCTAAAACAGTGAGGTAGTGACTGGAAGCCTGTTCCTAACTTTGCTCTGTGTACAGTGGTGGATAGAGTTCCTAGTTTTGTACAGAGGTCCCAGTGGTGTGTACTAAAGCAATCCCTTTACTAACAGTAGTTTCAGTGGCCACTGCTTTATTTCCAACAGCATGGTGCATCTTTTCCTAAGCCTGTCTTTCTCTTTTTTGAATGGACAAGAAAGTTTGCTAAAGGACACCAAGCAGCCTCTTTCTTACTCATTTCTCCTTACAGAAGCCACCATCAAACCCACTTTATCTGTCTTCCCCTTGGCTTTCTTTCCGTTTCTTTATGATTTTCTCTGTATCTTTAAAATAGAGATAAATCTTAGTGAGGAATCTACTGTAAACTTTGGAATGACTAGAAAGTCCCTCGCCCTGTAATTAGAATCCTACAGTGAACATAGAGGAAAAGCAGCTCTCCTGTCCCAACCCCTTTTGGCCTCATATAGGCTACTTCTGTCTCTTCCAATCCATTTTAACTAGAAAAACTTGAACTCAGAGAGTAAATCTTTCGCTGACTTTACCCAGTAACTTTCCTCTGATGGAACTGGTTCATGAAGCCTAGATTTGTCCTTGGATCTGACTGGTTTGAAAGTGAGAAAATAACTCATTGGCTTGAACTAAGAATGTATTATTGCCTCTTTCTGTCAGTATGTGAGGTAATCTTAATTGTAAGCTGTGGGCTTGATTCTGTAGTCTTATTCTGTGGAAAGGCTGTAAGAGAGGGGGAGGTGGTCCCTCCTAAAGCAGCAAGGCCAATGAGCCCTTTTCCCTAGTGATGCTTTTACTCCTTTAACAAACATTCTTCTTTGCCACCTATGTGTCACACTCAGTCCTGGGAATTGACAACTCCGAGGGAACCCTGAAGGCATGACTTTATGCAGGCAGGCTTCTTGAGTGCCAGATGTGACTGTAGTCACGTGTTTGCTGCCTGTGGTGAGCTTCAGAGCAGAAGCAGGAAGAAGTGCTGTGGCTGTGCTGAGAGTTTAGTCCTGCCTGGAGGTGGGAGTGGGGGTTGTCCTGAAGTGCCAAAGGGACGGGTATTGCGTGTGGAGATCTTTCCCTTGGTCATCTGCTGTAGTTTATCTGGTGATTTCTAGCCATGTAGTTGGTGTTTTATATTGTGTAGATTTTTGTAATGTGTTTATATGAGCCATGATGGAATGGTAGAGAAGACAAATTGCCATATTTTGTATGTCTTTGTGGTGACATTTATTTATAGAAGGATGAGCATTTTGTATCCAGGTAGAAACAAGTATGTAGTCAGCCATGGAGGTAGGATCTAGAGTCGAAGTCTCTTTGAAGGAGTTCTCATATTTCACCCAGGAAAATTGGTGCCTGAAGGATCCTTTGCCCTCAGGATGGACTTCCCTTGTGTCTTCTTTGTGCAGTCAGGTTTGAATACATCTTCCTGACCCTGGTTCCCACTGCCTGCCATGATCCTCTCTTCTGCCTGAGAAACTTGCCTGTCCCCTTGCTCCCTCTGCCTTTCAGGGTTCCTCTGTAACCCGAGACTTCCTGCTCTGTTAGCATCCTGTGCTGACATTGACCTGTGGGTCTGCATTATGGACTTGAGCATATAGAACTATCATGGCCACTTTGAGTGCTGTGGTTGGTTTTCCTCCATGGCTTGCTGTTTCATGGGATTCACTGAGTCAACACCTCCCATGCAGGGCCTTTTCTCTGCTGTCTCTGGGTTTTAGATGAACACTGTGTTGGGTGAGTACCGTGAGGTTGTGCCCCTGTGTTAATGAGGGCTCAGACAGTGTGGAAACTCTTCTGTGTATGTGCTCTGTATTGATTTTCACAGTGATACATGCTACCGTTTTCACTTTTATGTTATAGTTTTGTAAAGGCAGAAGACAAGGTCTCTCTGAAGACTCAAAAAGAGCACAACATAAAGTTAGGCCACCGAAGGTGAAATAACTATGGTGTGTCTGCCATTGACCTTATGCTTGGGTAGTCCCAGGATCTTTGCACTTTAAATTTTGAAAGAAAAAATAAAACAAAATGAAACAAAACAAAACGAAACTTTTACCCCTGATGATGACAGCTTTCATCGATGTAAAATGAGGAGTGTTCATCGGTGCACTGGGATGAATAGCCATGGCCTTGTTTCTAGAAAAGGCTTTTGAGTCCTTGCCTCGCCCTAAAACTTAGGGCAGTTTGTTCGGTCATATGTTTTTTCTTTCTGCCACTGAATATGAAACATTTTCATGGGCTGCTAGAGTGCTAATCACAGGGCTTTAGAGTCCACTCTGTTCTGGAACCATTTCTGCTTACGCTCACGTTCTAGCAGGGAGGTCTCCTCCACAGACCAGTCATTTAATGCAGGAGTCTATAAGCACTTTAAGAATGTATCTAATCCAGAGGAGGAAGATAAATACGTCAGAAAAACTTTTCAGAACTTGCTGTGCACCTGTTAGGTTTGGAAGATGGTGACCCTACCAAGCAGTAGGACACAGCAGTGAGGCCTAATGAGAGGTTCAGATTGGCTAGAGTAGGAGTGCTCTGTTGCTGTCATTACAGGTTCATGGGGACACCACTAGGAAAGGTTCTGGTAGTCTTAAGTGGGTGTGGGAGAAGCAGCGGAACAGGAGTGAATGGATATCTAAGAACACATTAAAAAAGACAACTTACAAGATGAAGTGACCTATTCCAGAAGGCTAGGGAAAGGCAATTGTTGGAGTACCTCCCAGGATTTTGGGTAACCACTTCTAGATAGAGGGGTAAAAGAAAAAGTTGGCCTGTGTGTGTACAACTGAGTGCATGACTGAGTTATGAAACATAATAAAGTGAGGGAGTATCTGTGGCAGGCCTGAAAACTAAGCTATGCTACCGGCCTGGTGTAAAGAGGTTTACTTGGGAAGGGAGAGGAGGGAGGACCTGGGAAAGGGGAGAGGCAAACAAGTGGACATATAGACAGCAGACAGATAGCAGATCCGTGATGGCAGGGAGAGGGGGCAGAGAAGGACAAAGAGAGAACACAGGGGACAGAGAGAGAGAGAGAGAGAGAGAGAGAGAGAGAGAGAGAGAGAGAGAGAGAGAGAGCGTGCGTGCTGGGGTGGTGGGTAGGTTCTTTTGCTGACTTCACTCACCTGGTGCACCTGGTGGCAGCAGGTGATGAGGAAAGCAATTGCTAGGTCCCTAGGGGCAGGCCACAGGAATCTCCTGTAGGCTAACATTCCTCTGAGTTACAGCACTAATGTTATAAGATATAATATGGTGAAGGATGTCATCTTTGTGGACCCCAGCCAAGGTGCACCCCTGAGAAATTAAGCCAGGCAACAGATCTGGTGGAAAAGGAGTTTATTGGGGAGGGAAGAGGAGTGAGGGCCTGGAAAAGGAGATGGAGGCAGACAGGTGAACATGGAGATAGACAGACAGCAGGGCTATGAGAGCAAAGGTCAAGAGGTGTGTGTGTGTGTGTGTGTGTGTGTGTGTGTGTGTGTGTGTGTGTGTGTGTGTGCAGAGAACAGACAGAGAGGATGCTGGGAACAGACTGAAAGAGAGAGAGAGAGCTGCTGAGTGGAGGATGGGTCCTTTTGTGTGCAGCACACACCTGATGTTCACCTGGCAGTGGTAGCAGTTCATGACAGAAGTAATTGGTAGGTCCCTGAGGGCAGGCCAGTGGAATCCCCTGTACACTAACATTCCTCCCTAACAATGTGCAGCTATTTCTCAAAGCCCTTTGAATCCCTTCTTGAATGACCCACTCTTGCCTGTGGAAGAAGTGATGCTTCCCATGTTTTCTGTCCTGAAGAGAGCTGGAGAGTTTTTATTCTGAGTAGAAACAAGCTCCTAATTAATGCTAAGGAGGAAGGGAGGCTGTGCCTCCTGCTGTGCTTAGAGGCCTAGTTTGTTCACCTCCATTTACTCAGGGGAGAAAGAAGCAGAGCCTTGAGAGCAGAGAACTTTAGGAGGCACAATGGTCCTGATTAGTGCAGATCATCCAAGCTTCTGCTAGAGAGAGGCAAGGCCTGGTGGTTGCCCAGAGAGAACCACAGCCTGCCAAGCATAGAATCTTCCAGAAATCTAGGAAAATTCTCTCCTATATTACCAGCGTAAGAATTGATACTTTATTTATTCAAAGAAAGAAAAATCCAATTAATCTATAATCAATTATAGACCAGGATGTATTAGAAAACCCCAGATTGAATTTTGTGTTTCATTGGATTTAGATGGGAAAGTTAGAGCTTGATTTTGACTAAGTTCTTAAAAGGTAAGCCTCCTTTCATTATGACTGTAGGATTTAAAATACAGTGCTTGTGGCCATTAGAAATCAGCTTTTTATGTGTTATGGTTTTCCAGAATGATTTTAAAAAATAGTATTAATTTAATAGTAAGGCTAACATTAAAAGACATCAATGTAGATACCAGAACCCATATCTTAAAGTGCCTTTTAGGCCTCTCTGGCTTCTAGGCTTCTAGGCTGTCTGCTCTGGCTTCTTGTTCAACTCCACCCTTGCCTTGGTCATCACTCATATTCAACCCAGATATCTGCTCATCCAATGTATCCTTCTTGGGAAGATAAGCCCAGTCATCACTGTAATTCCAATGCAAGCAACATTGATAGATGACTTGAGGAAGGCAGAGAGGCCTCAAGTTACAATTCTTAGGTTTCTTGATGCCAATATAGTATAGAACAGAAGCCACTTAACATCCTATTGAAAAAGCCTATGCATGTAAAGCATAGTACAAGAAAACAGAGAGCTGAAAATATCACAGGTGCTCTTCCCTTTCTTCAGTTAGCCGTTGTCACTGGTCCCATCAGCTATGAGTCAGTGCCTGCAAAACATGCACGCATTATTACTATATCACAAATTGGGTTGCTTTTTAAGATTTTGATAAATATACTTCAGTGGAATCAATTTTCTTTTTTTATCCAGTATATTATATTTTATGTATTTAAAATGCATTTTGGGCACATTTTATAAGATTCTCAGTTGGCTAAAAATTCATAGCACACAAAATGTTAATATTCCCCAGCTAAGATCTTGTAGTTGTGGCCTCCACCTGGTGGCAGCATCCTCCTTAAAGGTTAGATCTATAATCAACAATTAAGAACAAAATCTAAGCATAGCCATATATATACTCGAATGTGGTTTTCAAACATTGTTTTGCCACAGCCCACAAAACATCAGCCTTTCGTCATAATTCATACACAGACTTACATTTCACAAAACAGTCCTCAATCTTAGTTTCCGACACATCAATATTTTTCATGGCTTTCTAATATTCTCTTGGATTTCTTTAATTAAAAAACAATTCTGGTTGGGCAGTAGTGCCACACGCCTTTAATCCCAGCTCTTGGGAGGAAGAGACAGGGGAGTATCTTTGAGTTTAAGGCCAGCTTGGTCTACAGAGTTAGTTCTAGAATAGCCAAGGTTACACATAAAAACCCTTTTTCGAAAACCCTAAAAAAATAAATAAAAATAATAAAATTTTTGATGCATCAAACTAAATTGCAGTCAGCCACAATACACTGCCTTTGTAAGAAGTTATATAATATACACACAGTCAGATATCATACTTATATTTTAAAATGATTTATGAGTGATCAGTAATTCATACATGGTGAGAAGAGCCACTTTTCTATGTACAACCAACGTCCCTTTTTTAGGACCCTGCATCCTCCTGTCATTTGGCTTCTTATGCCACTCGGACACTGCCCTACCACTTTCTCCATTCATGGCTCTTGCTACTACGGAATGTCTGTCACGGAGCCATAGAGTGTCCATTGGACTGTCCTCTTTAACTCATTCTGGTTTTGGGATGAGTCCATTGGCTATGACAACATTTTGATAAATACCATTCCATTGTGTGACTAGAATACTAGTTTATTCCCCTGTTGATGATCCTTGAGTCTGTCTTCAGTTTGGGCTAATGAGAATAGAGCTCAGATAAACTTGTAAGATGGCCTTGTTGGCCTAATGGCCTCCTTGGCCTAGTCAGCAAGTACACGGGTAGCTATAGAAAGCTGGAAAACCATTTGCCAAAGTGGTTGAACCCAGTTGCATTCCCAACAGTGTATGTTTGGTCTCCTCCATTTCATTCCTGCCATTTGGTATGGTGTCAGTCTTTGTGGTTTAAGTCCTTCTGATCCATTCCCTAGTTATGGATGTTAATTAGGACCTGAGTTTCTCTGGCAACCGGGAAGTGCAGCCACATATTTCAGCTTAGATTAAAAAATTCTATCACTCTGTGGAAGTTGTTTACATATTTTGAATATCAGTCCTGCATGTCAGACATGTATATTTATAAATGCATTTTATCCAATCTGTGGCAAGCATGTCATTTTACTGATGATCCTGATGATGAGCAGAAATTTCTTTGATTGCTGGTATCCAATTTAATCAACAATTTTTCCTTCAATGTTTTGTGTTTCCTGGAAGTGGAAGATTTATGAACTTTTTCCTGCCCTGGTGATACAAATAATAGCATTTTGGTTTCTACACTTAAGTTTATAATCTATATCAAATTAAATGTAATATCTGGTAATAAGGTAAATACTAGTTTCATTTTCTTTCTGTGTTTTTGGCTGATGTTCTAGCAACCTTTGTTGAATCTGCTCTCCCCATGTTTTTACAAAAATTACAAAGGAAATTAAACTTCCTTAGTTAGAGATGGATAAAAGTGACTTTACTACAGGTCTGTCAACTGAATTATCAGGGTCTCTCTGACATCCTCAACCTATGATCTTTGCCTGTTCTTTTCTTTCCAACGTGTTGCTTATTGTTATCTTGGGAATCTCAGAAATGACTCTTGACGTGTGTGTGTGTGTGTGTGTGTGTGTGTGTGTGTGTGTGTACTTCCCTACATGCCCTCTTGCGAGCTTCCCTGCATGCATCCCTGCCTGAGTTCCCGTACGAGGCTAGAGGTTGAGCATCAGGTGTCTTACTCCATTCTTGCCATTTCCGTTTGTCTGACTGCTCAGTAAGCTTCTGGAGTCAGCACTGAGACTTGAGGTACATATCATGCTTCCACAGCAGACACTTGACCCTCTGAGTCATGTCTACAGTCTGGTTACAGCTTTTTATGAGACCCATATGCCTGCTGACCAGTACAGAGACATTAGCTGCATGGGTCTATCAAATTTATTCTGAATAAGATTAAAACATCAACTTTAAGTCATGATAGCCATAGTTTGAGGACTTAGTTGGCTATGCTATTGTACTACACAGACATACAATATTTTCTTTTTTTTTTTTCTCTTAAAGTAAGAAAGGATGCTTCGAAAATTCATAGCATATTTAAAGGAAACTTTTCTCAGTTTTGGTAACTGGCATCCAACTTCTACCCCCTTTTCTCTCTGGTTCTTTCTTGTTTTCCTCAGTTTTTATTACTATCCCATGCTCTTTGGTGCAGTGAATTCTTATAGTTTAAAAAGGGTGATAACTTGAGTAGATTCTTTACTACTGAGAAGAAAGGGTCTTCACAGTATTGTTATTATCTACCTAGTACTGTCCTGTTCCTCTTCTCTTGGTGTTTGGCAGACTTCCAGCCTCCATAGAGAGGCCTGGTCATCCCCTTTCAAGGTGTGGTCTAGAAATAGTTATTTTGTCATTTCTATCCTAGTTAAGCTTAATTTCTTCTTAACATTTCCACTCTAACTCTGAATTTGTAAGCACTAGAAGCCATGCTGAGGTTCCACCCCAAGGGTGGTTTTATTTTCCTTCTCTTGTGTGCGCAGTTTGTGACATCCTCTGTAGTTGTCTGTTGGGCATGACCTGCAGACGCATGCTACCATTGATCAATGTTCACCTCTTCTCTTTCAGTGCGGGAACTTTGCAGTCCTGGTGGATCTTCATGTATTGCCACAAGGTTCAAACAAAGATTCCAGTTGGTTTTCTGAACAGAAGAAAGAGGTACAACAAAACATTTTTATCTTTAAACAGTATTTCTTGTAATATCAGCTAGAAGAAACGTCAGCTATTCTGAACTTTCATTTTCCTTAGTGTTTGAAAAAGAAAAAAAGAGTGATTGTTAAGTACTCACTGAAAAATAGGAGTGTGCCTGGAGACAAGCATGCACGTGTGCCCGCCCATACCCTTCAAAGACTGACACAACCATGTTTCATGTGCTGATGTATTGTTGATCCGGGTGTGTGTGTGTGTGTGTGTGTGTGTGTGTGTGTGTGTGTGTGTGTGTGTTGTTAGGGATTAGTCTAGGCCTTTACATGCTTTGAAGGCAACTCACATTCTCTATGTCCTCATCCCAGGCTCTATTATTTAAACCAAAAATTCGAACCCCCTCTACTTTGAGGAAAATTATTCCCCATAATAAGGAGGAAGAAGAGGAAGCCAGAGTATTGTAAGGAGCAGGTATTTTGATCTGAGAGATGAGAAGAATGGCGGCACCTGTGACAGGTGTGGAGCTCACAGGATGCTAATCTCCACGTCTGTATTAACCCTTACTTTCATCCTCACCTCCTCATTGTCCTGAGCCTTGACAAGTGAAGAGGAGTTAGTCTTCTTCCTTTCATGTTGACTAGCCAGTAAAGCACATACATGCTATGGATGTATAGTTGACTTTGAACAACATGGATTTGGAGTATGTAGGTCTGCTAATACATTTTAGGAAAATTTGGGAGGAAAAAAATCTGTCAGGTAAACTTCATAGCCTAGAAATGTTGAAATATTTAAGAAAAATAGAATTATTTTTCTTAAATTTACCATGGTTCATTAAGACAATGTGTAAGCCTTTGTTGCCTTTGAGTGAGGTCAGTTGTGAGGGTCTGCCAAAACCAGTGGATGAGTGGCTAATGCCACATGAACACCTAGTTTGTCTGTCTACTAAGTTGCCCACCTGAGTGAAAAATTGTCTCTTATCATTTGTAATTATTTGCTTAAACATCTACACCTAACATAGAAAAATGTGTCACGACTATATTTTTTTGTCAGTAAAGCTTTGTAGTCAGCAGTTAGCTGTTATAGAACTAAACAGTAGCTTATTCTCAGAGAACCTGAGTTAAGTTCCTAGCTCCCATGCAGACAGCCCACAACTGCCAATAACCCCTGCTCCAGGGGCTTCAAATCCTCTTTTGACCATGGTCATGACCCACTTTGTGACACACACACACACACACACACACACACACACACACACACACACCAAAGTCAAATCTTAAAAAATAAACAAAAATCAGTAGACTATTAGTAATTGGTAGTTAAGTAACAGGAGAGTCACCAGTTATCCTCGGTTTTCCTTGGGTTTCCAACTATGTTCCTACCTCATGACTTTCAAGAGTTGATTCTGTGATATTTGACCTCCCTGGGAGCTTCAGTCTCCTCTTCAAATGAGAGTTTGACCAGACCGGTAAGGCCCCAGTCTCCTGTGGTTTTCAACGCCTTCTCTGTGAGCTCTTGTGGTATAGAAACATTATTTCTTTCCTTCTATAGAGATCAGGGACAGATAGTAAGGCATGGGTCTGGTCAAAAGTTTCAAAACAGGCTAGCTGTATGACTCTATGTATAAAGGTGCATGCTGCCCAACACTTACCCGAGTTCAATTTACAAGACACACAAGGCAGAACAAAAGAACTAACTCCTGCAAGGTGTCCTCTGACCTGCACATATATACCATGGCTTATGTGTGTCCACATAACTAGCACATATACACTACAAGTAAATGAGTAATGTAATTTTAAAACTTTCAAAACATACTGGTCTTCATTTTCTTCATAGTATTTATCTGCTGCCATTGCTCTTAGAGAAGTAAAAATAAGTCAGTTGTATTAAGCGCTAATGCTGAATGATAACAAGACTAATAAACGTGGAAGGAGAATGGTATTTGCAACCATTTGTTCACTTCACTAAAACTAATCTACCCACCCACAAATTAGTTTTAAAAATACATTTTCCATCAAATGGAAATACCAACAGTACTTCGTGGTCAAGAATACTCAGTGACCAAATGCTGAGAAGAAGAAGAAACAAGAATTGGTATGATTGATTTATCACCGAGGAAATTGATTATGTTCTCTTGAAAACTCTATTTAGCAGGTCAGGACCTTTCTCCACAATTCACCTTCTTCTACTCTCAAATTTTAGATCACTTACACAAGTCTACATGATTCAAATTAGTAAGTTCATTCTACCAAACTCCCTAATATTTCATGCAAGAGACCTCCCCCCAGTAGCTTCTGGTAGGTTCTAAAATCCACCATTCTAGACTGCAACTTTCCCATGCTCTTCCCAGCGTGAACACTTCAGCCGTAGACCTTTAGTGTTGCTCTTTAGGCAGTGTGGACCGAGTTGTTGAAATGGAATGCTTTAAAGCCACAATTACCTCCACCACAAAGCGTGCAGTAAGACTTCTTGTCAAGCGGCCACGTGCAGCTGTGTTTCTTTCAACTAGTACCTACTCTAGAACAGTTAGGCATAACTTAGCAGAGATGCATGATGGGACCTGCAGAGAGGTGCTTTGGTGGTTACAGCAAGAGGTCCACTTACTCCAGTAAGTTGAGTTTCCTTCTCAAAGTAGAGTCAATAGTTTGCTACCTCTATTTTAGCCTGGTCCTTCAAAATACATGTTCATTGACATTAGAGTTAGTCTGAAATAATTTATGTGTATGCTTTAAAGGCGGAGTTAAAGAAAGGTTATTGCTTTACCTGTGTTCAGTCAGTGCTTCGTTGGTTTTAGTCATTAGATCATTTCTTGAATGTTTTGTTTGAGTCCAGCTCAAGTAGTCTTTGCACTCAGAGGCAGACTGAAATGCCTCCTTTGTAAACTTGCATAAGTTAACACAAGCTCCTGTCAGCGTAGAGAGGCAGTGCCTATCTCCCAGTCATGGATTTTTATTCTGTCCTCTCAGATATTTCTGGCTGTTTTCTCCTGTGTTGTTCTAGGTTTGAGGAGGATGCTTCACCAAGTCTGGCACCATCAGTTCTTAGGTATTTTTCCCACTCTGCCCATTGCCTGCCTTTAATTCCTAAAACCTGCTTCCCAGAAGGAATGCCTGTACTATAGTGAGAAACTTCATGTGTATGGGCTCTATTTTTGTCTTACTATTTTTAGTCCTAGCCTTATAGGGTATTTATGGCCAAATTTTAACAATCCCTGTTGCCTTGTGTGTCTTCCACATATTTTCTAGTTCAGTCATAGTTGAACCCTGCATGTGAAGCAAAAATTATTTAATTGCTAGAACAACAGTATGAGGCAAGGCTGCTTTTGTGTTCTGTGAACGGTGCCAAAGCATTCAGCTGCAAATGGATATCTTTATATCCCACAGAGCAACGCGTCTTTTAGCTGCAATAAAAAGCAAGAGAGAGAAGACTGGTATTCGTGTTTTATGTAGAAATTTCTGTGTATGTGTTAAATCAAGGGTTTTATATACTGATTAAGGGGTGCCGCCAAAAACCTGATTCATGTTGTAATTATAAAGAGTTTAAAAGATGAACCTGTGATTTCTGAGAAGCCGGTGGAACAGGTTTGAGGTGGCCTGAACAACTCTGACAATGCCGCAGAATTGTTGGGAATTGATCTAGGATTTATTACTCATTAGGTGTCAGTTTTATATGTATCCTGTGTAAATTTACCCTGATGTCCTGTGGTAAATTATGTTTTCCTAATAATGCAGTAAATGCTACACAGAGCATAGATAATCCCAGTATGGAGTTGGACTTCTGAGTTATTTTTGGTTGTTGTTCTTTACAAATATTATAAGCCAAGTGATATCTCCAGAAATTTATTAATACAGTATGCTGGAATTGAATTCAATCCTAGTTCTGCTACGTAATATCATTAATCTACATCAGAGACATGAGAGACGAGACTGTTTTTATCATCGTTGAATGAAGAATCATACTGTGCTTTACAAAAGCAAATGGGGTTTATGCTATCATCACAGCAGTGGAAAGATCTCTTTACTGGATCCTCCTTTTTCTATTTAACCCACCACTCTGGCTCTCTTGTGTTTGTAGTCTTAAGACCAGAAACTTAATGAATAATGGTATTCCCTATAATGGTATAACACTAAAATATAACCATTAACTTTGAGCCATGCTTGAAAATCAAAGTTTTCACTGTTCCTGGCTTTTCTTATGCAAATAACATCTGGTAACACTGTACCTGCAAACAGGACAACAGTGCAGTGAGACCATCGGGCAGAGCTCTGGCAGCTGTGCCCTGTTCCCATGCCACCTGCATTGACAGTAGGAGTAGTCTTTCACTTCTTCCTGCCTCTCAGTACCTCTCTGAGACCCATGCTGCCCTGCATGTAGAGAATTCCATGTGATTTGTCTCCTCTCTCCATCAGTGTGGTGGACTGATACTTATGTGAAAACGTTCTTGAAGTTTTGAAGTAATCTGATACTGTAAAACTGAGGTAGACAGAAAATGATGTGAGCCAACATCAGGCTCGGAGTCATCTTTAATAGTTCACTTAACGTACAGTGCAGTCATGACGGCTGCACAGTGCTCATTTCAGCATTACAGCTAGGCTCCAAAGCTAACCGAAAACCTTTGCTTTCTCAGATGTACAGTCTTTGCTTCTTCCCATTGCATTAAGCAGAAATGTCTCATGTTTTAAATTTACTTTAGGAAGTTTGTTTGCTGTTAAAAGAAACCATTGATTCCAGAGTTAAGGAGTACGTGGGCATTTATAAGCAGCACAGGCCATCAACTGCAGAATTCTCAAGATCCAGTCCCTTGTCCTTAAAAGGTAGGCAACAAGCACTGTAATTTTGGACAAAGAAAATAAAATTTAAGCTTTGGAGATTGCAATTATATTTCATTTTGTCATGTTAGCATAGTGATACATTTAGAAAATATGCTGTAATGAAGATACTTGTGTTTGAGTAACAAAAATTCACCAAAAAGCCCTAAAGGGCTTTTAATGGTGGGCAAAATATATAAAAATAGCAAATAAAACATTCTTAAAGAAACTGTAAAATTTTAAAGGTCTCTTTTTTTTTGACAAGTAGTCTTACAAATGGATTTATATTAATACTGACATAAATTGATTCGCTGTCTTAAGCTTTTAGAATGTTTTTCCGTATGTCATTCTATTTCAAATGTTCTCAGACAGGAGCACTGTTATTCCCGGAAGACAGTTGGAAATGTGTGCAGAGAGTTTTGGTTGTCATTAGTGGCACTAGCTCGTAGTGGGCAGAGACCAGGGACGACAGGACAGCCACAGGACACAGAGTGACCCTTTGCTGAAGGACGACCAAAGCCTGAAGGGCAGCAAAGTTACATTCTACCTGTGGTGACACAGTCCTTCCCTCCTCCTTCCTCCAGTACTTACCCTAGTACCTGTGATAGAGATGTAGTGACATGCTAAGTGACAACATCTAGGGGACAGAGCTGGAATCTAGACCCAGCTCTCATGAACTCCACCCCAGTGCTTTGTCTGTTCTCTCAGTCTTTTGCTTTGTTTTTCTGTTTTGTTTTGGTTATTTGTTTCTCACTGAAATCAGCATTTCATAGCAGCCTGTGGTACAATCAGTACATACACATATGTATATCAGACTATAGTGGGTACACTGTTGGGGGCCAACAGAACATGTTTAGGAAAATATTGAGTTACATATTTGTGAAACCTCTCTAGATTCAAAGTGCTTACCCTGTATAGATGATAGAGAAGTAGTTTTTATTACCCAACATGAAAGGAGAATTGCATTTCCAAACAGTGGTTCTCAACCTATGGTCATCACACACACAGGGGTTGCATATTAGATATCCTACATATCAGATATTTAGGTTACAGTTCATAACAGCAGCAAAATTACAGTTTGAAGTAGCAAGAAGATAATTTTATGGAGGGACTGTATTAAAGGTTGGAAGCACTGCTCAGGGGATAGATTCTGATTGCCACTCATTGTTGCTCTAAAATATGAGAAAAGCCATAGGTTTTTGCATTTATTATCCCTCAGTTACACCTGGACAATCTCACATTTGAGCTGATGCAACAGGAAAAGAATTGAGCAAGATTCTAAGATCCCGTCTCTGCGGAGCTCTTACAATAGGTGCTTTGATCAGTACTGATTCTCAACCAGTCCTTCCCTTCCCAAACCTACCCTGGCAGCTAAAGAAAGAGGCTACATACTCAGTACCCAGCTTCCCTCAAAGACATTGACAAAACATCCTCATGTTTGTGGAGGAAAGGTTTGCTGATTAAACAAAGGAATTTTAGTCTGTACACAATTTTAAATCTTTTCCCCACCTAATATATTGTAAAAATAAAATTCCCCATGTCACTAGTTTGGTAAAATTGTTGTAAAGTACAGATACAATTTATTATTTAACAACTTTTGAAGTGTAAGTTTTTGGCAGCAGAAATATGCTTGCATTTTTGTGCAGTTAGCAGCATTACCAGTCTCCAGAAGTCTGTCATTGTCCAGTCTGGGACTTTGCACCTATGAATAATGTGTCCTCATGCCCTAGTTGAGACCCTGGTGACAGAGGTCCTGCTTCCTGGCTCTCTTGATCTGAGTACTGTCAGTGTCTCCCGTGAGTGTGTCAGATGGTATCTCTTGTCTTATTCTCTGGCTTATTTCCACTACAGTTAGGTCTGCAACATTCTTAGTACTGCGCTTAGCAGAACTTCAATTCTTTTGAAATCTTACAGTGGATGTCGCGTTTGCCTGTTCACTCATTTGTTGATGCGTCACATCCATGTTCTGGCTGGTGTGAGCAGTAGTGCTGCAGACACTGATCTACACATTATCTTTTCAAGAGTTTTGGTTTTTTGAATACTCACTTAGAAATTTTTAGATCACAGGGTAATTTTTTTGATCTTGTTATTGTGGTACTAACATATTGTTTTCTATCTTGACTATGTTATTTTACATCCTCACTGCACAAGGGTTCCATTTTCTCTACACCTTTGCCAACCCTTATTTCCTGATACTTTGATAATTGCATCATAACACATGTGAAACAGTCTCTAATTGTGACTTTTTGGCTCCTGTTTGTTTGTTTTGGTTCAGTACTATTTCCCCAGTGAGTAATGATGCTGGCCATCTTTTTATGTATTCACTGGCTATTCAAATATCCCTTCCTTCCCTCCTTCTTTCCTTCCCCCCTTCCTTCCTTCCCTCCCTCCCTCCTTCCTTCCTTCCTTCCTTGCTTCTTTTTTGAGAAATGTC
Source organism: Rattus norvegicus (assembly GCF_021556685.1). Lineage (NCBI taxonomy): Eukaryota > Metazoa > Chordata > Mammalia > Rodentia > Muridae > Rattus > Rattus norvegicus. The sequence goes on from NC_141536.1 coordinate 124,050,776, forward strand.
TATATGCCTGGTCCATTTTTTAAGTAGGCTCTTAAGGAGAAATTGTTGTTGGAGGGCTTCATATATTATGCACATTAATTCCTTATTGATTATGTAATTGACAAATACTTTCTCAAATTATGTGGTTTGTCTTTTCAATCTCTCAGTGGTTTACCTTTGTGTGTGTGTCTCTCTCTGTGTCTGTGTATCTGTGTTTGTCTGTGTTTTTAAATGTGCTAAAGCCAAAATACCACTTTCTTCTTCTATTGCTGATACTTAGCTGCTATGTCTATGGGAATCATTGCCCAAGTACTGTTTTGTGAAACTTTTTAAATTTTTTTCTAAAAATAGAAGTTCTATGGAATTTAAAATATGTGTCCATTTTACTTAGGAACTTGATCCCATTTGAGTTAGTTTTTACTCATTTTCTTGTGGAGTCCAGTTTTCTTAGTATTCCTTGTTAAAAAGGCTACTTTCCACATCGAATGGGATTGGTTATTAATAATCATTTCAGATTGAAGTGAAGGTTAATTTCTGAGCTTCCCGTTCTGCCCTTGGTATCTGTCACTGATGCTAGTTCTAGAGCCTCTTGCTGCACTAGAGAGTTGTGGTATGTTTTGAAGTCAGAAAGCTTAATTATCCTAATTTCTTACTCTTTTTCAAGATTGTCTTGACTTATTCCAGGTCCATATTGCTATTTCCGATGAGTGTAAAGCATTCTATTAAACATCAGTGTTCTTAGTTTACTGTGGGAATTTGGATTGCATCTGATACTCATAGTTCAAAAGAAAAGTACAGTTGACATTCTAATAATGTACATATTTGTTATTTCAGAGTCTTGTTTAATATTTACTGTTTTGGGAACTGATTAGAATTTGTGGGGTATGGTGTGTGTGTGTGTGTGTGTGTGTGCGCGCGCACGCGCGCACATGTGTGCACATGAGTGGGACTATTTGAGTTCTGCACATGATCTACTAGTAGGTTATATGAGCTATAAGGTTTCTTTTCCTTTTCCTTTTATTTCTTTTTTGTTTTTTGTTTTTGTTTTTCTTTTAATAGGGTCTCCCTAAGTTGTCCAGAGTCCAGGCTAGCCCCAAACATGATACCCTCTTCTTACAGTCTGGTAAATGCTAGAATTAGAGTCATACACCACACCCAGCCTCTAAGACAACTTTAATGATATTAATGTATATGTATATGTGTATGAATGTGAGTGTGTATGTCTCTATGTATACAAACACATGTGTGCAGGCTTAAGGTTGAAGTCAGAAATTGTCGCTGTCTGCTACTCCACATTATTCATTGTGGCAGGTTTTCTCAGTTGAGCCCAAAGCTTGTTCCTATGACTAGTCTTACCCTAAGGGTACCCTCTTGCCACAGTGCTCATGATTTCACAGCAAGTGTTTAACCTCTGACATACCTCCTAGTCCCCTGAAAATAATCTTTCTGTTGTCACCTGCTCTTGACTTTATCTAACTGCACCACCACATACCAGGCTCTGTTTGCTTTGTGCAGCTTCTGATGAACGGAGTGGATACAGTGTTTAGAGGAAGCCAGGAGACAGATATACACATACACATACACATACACATACACATACACATACACATACACATACACATACACATACAAATCCCTCTTTGAAAGTAAATTTTGCAGGAACACCCCATATTTTGTCTCTTCCCTCATTTTTACAACCTTTGTTCATATTTGTTGAGATTTATACCATGGCCATCCCTTTCCCTGTAACCATGAGCCAGTTTATATTCCCCCTCACCTGGACAAATGTAGAAGGTACCTCCTGGCTTCCTTTCATAGGGCCAGTGTGCCACGGTCTGTCCATACTATGCTTAGGCCATCCCTTAAACGTCACAGCTCTGTTCTTGTGCAGCTTTGTAGAAAGCTATCCAGAATATTCTCAGGATCACCAAGAGAAAGACCCCTAGGGAGCTGCCAGTCATCTAGTACCACTTTTTAAAGTTCCCTTCTTCTGAAGGCTTGGCTCAAGTCAGAACCTTGTCTTTCCTATTCTGTGTTATTTTCAGCTCTCTAGTCAAAGTCTACCTAGAGCAATCACCCTACTGTAGGTTATGGGTACCCTGAACTTACCTTCCTACCATTGGACAAGTGTCTACCCCTCCACAGTGTGCGATCCTTCCATGGACCAGGTCTGCCCTGTACATTCTCTGTTGTCTCTCTAGCATGCAGGGAACTTTGTGGTCTGCAAAATACAATACATGTGTGTATAGGTGATGCTTTTCTTGTAAGTTTAGGAGTTGCTGTAGGGATCCTGGCCTTCCTTATTTCCTGCAGAACTTGCTTCGTTTACTTTTAATAGCTTCTCCATTGTCTGGCCAGTGAAGTCTCAACTCAAATTTTATTTTATTTTATTTTTTACCAGTTTTCTCATTCCCTTTCCTCTAAATACTTGTTATTTGGCATTTAATGCTTATATTACTTGCACCATATTATATCTTGGCTGTGTTATAGTCAACTTAACAGCCTTCTTCCCTCCTGTGAGGGGAAGGCTGACTCTGGTACTCCTAGAATCTCCTTTCCAGATTACCATGCTATAGAGTGCTTGCTCTCCTCACATAGTTCCCATGTTATGAGTGCCACACACCTCTCTCTTCCATGGGATGGATCACTGTCTAAAGTTGACAGATTCACCACAGGGCAGTCCCTTCTTCCATTTTCACATCAGGGTCATGGGCCTCAGCGTGGCATGAAACTAAATATGTAGTCCTGGTAAGCCAAGTCTCCAAGTTTACAATTTTGTTCATTGCTCTAATAAGATTAATAATTATTTATGCTTTGAGTGTTCTTTATAAAAAAACCATATATGCTCCTATAAGACATTTCCTTAATCTTGTGAAAATAAAAGTACGAAGGTTATTCACAATGTCAGTGACAAGTATAATGGAAATATTAGCTTCATCTTTTGTAAGTCATCTGCAAAGTCATTTCGGTAGTCAGCATATGTTAGTGACTTGAGGAAGTTTTCAAAAAGATGTCATAGCCAACTCCTACCAGCTTCACCTCAGCATCTTCCTCCAGTCTTGCTCAGAGTTGGATGTATCAGCATCTTCAATTTTTGTCAGAAAAGCAGCCCAAAACTCAAACAGGAGAATTGTGCTCCTTGATTTGCATTTCTGTTTTATTGGTTCACACATTGGACTATACATTTATAGTTTGGGTTTGTATTGGGTTGTCCTTCCTCTCTCCCTCCCTCTTCCTTTCTTTTCCTTCCATTCTTCTCTCTTCTTTTCCTGTTGCCACTCCTTTCATAACCAATTCCTGACTTACTGCCAGAGCCTCCAGATTTTCCTTCTAATTCATCCTTGCCTCTGCTGCCAAAATAGCCTTTTAAAAACAAAATTGGCAGTCCTCAGCTTGCGACTCTTTGTGGTTGGAACTATAGCTTAATTTCCTTTTCAATTTCTTCTCTACTTGATACAAGTTGGAGTGTCTGTGACTCGTGGTTAAAGCTTGTAGGATCTCTAGGAGGACCAGCAGTAACTATTCTGAAGCACAGCCTCTGCTACAGCATGGGGACAGCTTCAGTAGACATAGCATTTTACCACAAAACTCATGTTCATCTGCCAAGCTCAGGATACAGTACTAGAAACCTCTGCCCAGCCAGAGAGGTTAGCACATGGTCAAGCCCTGTGCTGTGGAACCATGTCTTGTATCTGTTTTCTGGCCACAAGTGAGTCAATGGAGGCAAAACATTTGGCCCTTACCCTGGGAATATCAAAATATCCTGAGAGACAGTCAAGTTTTTGGTTGAGTGGATGCATGGTACAGTTTACCCACTTAAATTTTTCTCTTAATTTCCTATTTCCCTGAGTCTCCAAGTGATTAGCCCACCCCCAACACGGTTTCCCAACTACATAGACATTCCCTCTCCAGTTGATGAAGTTCTAAATCCCAGATCTACTCTACCACAGGGTTTCTGAGTGATAGTTCTATGCTTTTAACCCTCTCTAGTTCATTCATAGCTTGTGTTTGTTAATTACTAAATTGTAAAGTTAATTATAAGCACCATATTTTAAATAAAACAAATACGAAATAGCATAAACTTCTATGTTGCAGATGATGCAGCAAGGACTGTGTAGGTTGCAGGTACCACTCTGGCACTGGTAAGCAGGGAACATGTAGTTAGTGTTCATATCTTCCTCCTTTGGATTTGCTTTCTCTTCCTTATGTCTGTAGCTGATCCCGAGTCTTCACTGAGTCTTGAGGTGCTTGAGCTCTCAGTGGTTCTGCCTCGACAGGTTAATCTTGTTCCTTGTTCCATTAACTCTCAGAATGCTCGGTAGGATCAGGCAATGTTGGCACACACCTTTAATCCCAACACTTGGAAAGCAGAGGCAGGATGATCTCTGAGTTTAAGGCCAGTCTAGTCTACACTGAGTTCCAGGAGTGCTAGGATTGTCACCCCTACATTCATTCTTTGGTTCATGTTTGAAATCATGTTTGGGTTTTTGTTTTGTGTTGTGTTGTGTTTTTGCCAGGGAAATGCATATGGCTCTGCGGTCAGACCCTGCTTTGCATCCTTTAGCTTACCAGCTTTTCCAAGTTCCAACAGGTTATGACCTACACTTTGCATATTGACTGAATTTTCAGTAAATCTCATGTAAGACCATTGACTTTTATCAACCCATTGCCATATTTTGACAAAGTGACTTACACAGTTATGGCCTTTAAGAGCCTCAGTATTTTTAGCCACCTAGTCATCATATGACTTCCTACTCCAGGGCTTTGGTGGTTTACAGACACCATCTGTTCTAATCATTAGTCCTTCCAGCTCTTGATGCCCTGAGGTTGTCTTTAACTCTAAAGGAAGCTTCTCATTCAGAGACTTTATAGCAACGCTTTCCTCACACTAGCCAGTCATCATTTTGCAAAGGATTCTAGCTGAGTTCTGATCGAGCGATAGAGGAGCCCTAGTTTTCTCATCAATTGTCCTTTTTATTTTTTTATTTTTGGACAGCCATGAGGGTGACCTTCTGGGTATGAAAATGCCAAACATTTTCATCCCATGTTGAGGTGATGTGAAATACGACTGTTAAGAAGAATGCTTGACAGGCCAACTAGTCCTGGAGAATTTAGAAGGTCTTACATGGATCTATGAGACACTGAGCTTACAGGAAGTCCCTAAAGCAAAAGGAGTACTCCAGTGACGTCAACCAACATACCCAGAAGAGTTCCCCTGACTAATGGCCAGTTTGTCTTTCTCCCTTGGATAATCTATAGTCCCAGCATACAATGCGCTCTCACCTCTCAGCTTTTATACATGCTGCTTCTACTTCCCTGGGAAAACTCACTATTACAGGACTGGGCCCTGGTACAATCACACAACACAAGTGGTTCAGTTGGGAGGAACACAAGTGTTGGAAAAAGTACAGGAATTGTTGCTACTCATTTACTAGCTTCTTGCCTTACCTTTGGTCTACTTCTATTACAGTAGACATGGAGGTGCTCTGTGAATTACAGCTCATTAAGTATCCTTTCATTTTCCAAAGCCACACCCTACCCAGTGTAAAATTCCAGGGCAGGAAAATCACCTAGCACAGAGGGACAGAAAATGCTTTCCTCTAACCCATCCCCTCTGGCAGTCATTTAGCATTTGCCTTTTAGTAATAGGCATTACTGAGGATTAGCCTGTTGGACACCAGCATGGCTGCGTCTGAAACAGGCACTTCTAGGCACTTTTCCCCCATTGGTGGGGATTCAAACTAGGCTTTCTACAACTTCACAAGTGCTCCACTGCTAGGCTATAACCCTGACCCTTCCTCTGAAGATGAGAACAGGCTTAGTTGTGTAACTGGTCCAAAGGTCATGTAGCTGTGAAATGTCAGTAGCTGTGTGATGTACAGCTGTCTAATGACTGACTGTCTTGTATTTCCTTTAAGGAGAGTGCTGTCTGCTTATGCTTCTCACAGCTCTTTTTAGATTACCCAGGTGGAGGGTCAGTGATCTGCTTGAATTACCATATGTGTATCTTTGTTTTAGGCTTTGTATCTCCCGTGTCCGATATTGAGACAGGAAAATAGACACCCAAATAGCCCATTTTCTAATTCAAAGTCTTCATTGCAATAAGTTGACTATATAGGTAGCAGTCCCTTTATGTTTGTGGAGCAGTAGGATTTTTTAATGGCTTATTACTGTATTCTATGTAACCTTTTCATTCGGTTAACATCTAAGAAACTCAGCCCTTTGGAAAATGTCATAAGATAAATTAAATTTTCCTGAGTTCTGTGGTTTCTGTCTACAGAGGGTTTTTTTTTTCCCATGACTGTGCTTTTCAGTTGAATATTTCTCTAAAGTCTTAGCTGAAATCTCCAGCCAAAATGTACCCCCGTCTGCTCATCCTTTCGTGGCATCATTCTAGGTCTGGTGTGTGCGTGGCCAAGGCAGGAGCCGTGGCTGCCTCCCCATGTACCTCCACTACAGCCTTGGTGCTGGGACACATCACCACTGTGTTAGGGAATCAATGGGTGTTCACACAAGGAAGAAAAAGACAAGAATGGCCAAAACAAGCAAGTTCTTCCTATTCTTCCCTCTGTCTGAGAAATGTTCCCCTCCCTTCCCTTAGTGCCTGATGCAACACAAGATCCTGCCAAAGAAAGCTTTCTCCTTGCTCCTCAGACACAGGCTTGTTGTGAGCTCTGCTCCCTGATGTCTCTGGGAGTGAAAAATATGTGCATGTGCCATTTTGTTTTGTATTTATTTTCCCAGCCTATTGGAAACAGAGCTGTTTCCTAATTAAAATAAATGTTGGAAATGAAGCATGTTTCCCCTGAGCCCAGCCCTTCCTCAACATAAACCTGGCCATCTTCAGGAAATTCTGCAAACCTGCTGTACCACATCACCTACCTGAGTCCCTTCAGCTGCCGCATCTCTTCATTTTAACTGTTGAAATGAAAAGACTGTATGTCCAGCAACTGCTAAGTCTCAACAAACATAGGCCTGTGATAGACAGGATTTTATCGTCATTCCTGCAGTGGTGCTCTGAGTGCACACCCACAGGAGGAATGGAAGTGTATTCCAGTCATGGTCAGAGGACTGGAGGCAGTTGCAGACTCTCAGGGTCCTCTGGAGAAAAACTGAAAAAGGAAGAAATAGGCAGTTGTGTGCGTTTCTGGATAGTAAGCCAGCTCAGCTTACCTGCTCTGTTAAATATTCTTAAATTTTACACATTGTTGGATTTTTTTATTCTCAGCCACTTAAGGATTGAAATGGATGTCCCTTACCTGTCATAGAACCTAGTTGGAAGCATATGTTTTCCTTTTACACATATGTTTAAATAGCTTTGGTTATTATTTACATTTCTCCCCATAATGTACTCAGTCAAAACATTTTCTAAGCTTTCATCCACATACAAAGAAAACCTTTGAAAGGTCAGTAATGAAAGCACGAGTCTGCAAGCCCTCTCATGCATGTACTGTGGCATCAGCAGAGATTATTTTTCTAAGAATGGGCAATTTGTAAAACTTAAAGTTTTAGACATTTTACTAAAAGTGTGCTAAAGCAGCAATGACAACTCAAGATGCTGTGCTTTCCCAAATGTGGGGGAGATGGCTCCCCACTTACTGGAGTGTATGGAACGCTAGCAAACTCAGAAGAGTAATGTCTACTTGCTAGAGTCACCTGATAGAGAGGGATATTGCAGATGCAATGCCTCATGCTTTGTCCGCTTCGCTTTAGACAAAATCCAACACAAAAGTGCTCAGAGAGAGTTCTGTGAACAAAACACACACAAAGTGCTTGATCTTCTATTGATCTACCTGAGACACTGGTTGGGCTGTTAATGTAGAATTATTAAAATGATCCCCCTGTCTGGTAAGTGTTCTGCTGTTTTCCCTCCCACGCCCTTTCTCTCTGAACTCACAGTCTGAGCATTATGGAGACTTCTTGAAACAAAATTAATGTTGCTTTTCCTTAGTTTCAAGTTGCAATTCCAATCCTGCTGTAGTCTTTGTAGTGATGTTAGTCCCATATTATTTTTCTGCAGCTTTTGTGATGATATGAATTTCATGTAACTTAGCCTGGATCTCTTATGATGATGCAAATTTATGTTCCTTTTGCTGAAGCTCTTGTGATGATTTGAGTCCCATACTATTGTATCTGCTTAGGATCACTTTTACAATGAAATTTTACTGCTTAATTGCTATGTCTTGAAACTAAAAAATTCATGGTGACTACTAAATCCTTCATGAGTCATAGAAAGATTTTTGTCATCAAATGATGGTTTGTAAGAATGTTTTCAGAGAAGTTGTGTAGTTGGCTGAAACTGCCCATTATCAGCTCCATGGAGAACCATGATTTATCACTAGATTTTCTAAAGACATGCTACTTGAAGGAGTCGGAAGAACTGATTAGCACTCCTGTCTGCTAAAATTGGAAGGAAAAGTAATGGAAGAGAAAGTTTCCAGCTCATAAATTGGAATAGAAATGGGACCAAAACCAAAAATCTGTTCTTTTAGGCATCTGCTTTGTTATATTTCTGATTATGACAGGGCTCTTTAGGGTATGCTGGGAATCTCAAACCAGTGCTTTATACATGCTGGGCATGTACTATACCACTGAGCTGTAAGCTCAGCCATGTGACAGCCATCATTAATTAGAGTTGTCACCATTTCTAAGGCTGACAGCTGGATGCAGGTCTGTGGCTCTTCAGTTTTATTCAGCAGATAAGAACAACCCTCACCACTGAAGACCATGATTTAACTCAGCATTTGGGAGCACGGTGCCCTGGCATGTTGGCTTTATGTTATCTAGTGTTCTAGTTGTCACATAGCTAATGTACTTGTGTGTATTGGAGAGAAGGATGGACATAGAAGGGGAAAGTGAGATTCCTACTAGACAGTGTTCTCCTTGGTACACCCTAGCTGAAGCCTGGGAAGTCACCGACCCATGGGTCTGACAGATTATATAGAACATTCTCCCCTCTCTGCCAGAACGCAGTGGTCCTTCTCATGCAGGCAGCATATAATTTAATTTACTAGACAGGATATGGGGAAACCTTCCCACAACCTGTTTGTTTCTGGATAGCTTCGTGTCTGCTGCTCTGTAGCAGTAGCTTTCTCACATCTAACAAGTGTCTGGATTATTTACCAGTCTGCCTGTTCTTTATCACCCCTCCTCACCCCTTTTGAGGCCCGATTGCCAAGGTTTTAAAGTTTCTGGTCATGAGTTTCACATGGCCAATATTAATACTCATAAGAATACTTGAAAGAAAAAGCAAGAATTAGAGACAAAGCACAGTATAAGGCCTGCAAGAGGGAGCAAGTTTGATCCACAGAATCCAGGTAAATAGAATTTGAGCACCAGAGCATTTCATTGTAATTCCATGAAAGGTACAGGCAGACACATCTCGGAACTCACTGAGCAGCCAGACTAGCCTACTTGGCAAGTTCCAAGCCAGTGAGAGATCCCGTCTCAAAAACCAAGGTAGATAGAGCTTGAGCAATGACACTGGACGTTTGGCTATAAGAGCGTGCACATGGGTGCACACACACACACACACACACACACACACACACACACACACACCACATTTATTCACATATGTTCAAGAACTCATGCATACACAGAGGAAAGGAGAATGAGAGGGAAGAAGGGAGGGAAGAGAAAGGGTAGAAATACAAGAGATTAAATGCTAGTAAGCCCCTTCTGATTTTGCAGGCATAAGTTGTGAGTACAGAGCACTGGCCCAGAAGATGGACTTTGACTTCATTACTGGAATGAGAGTTGCTAGCTAAGTATCTTATGAAATTTGGTGGTAACCTGCATGGTGATTAAAAACTAAAAAGCTTCCATTCTTGGATTCCATAATGTAACCCCCTAATTATTCTGACTATTATGATAAAAGTAGAGAATCTAAAATTATGACTTGTGGTAACTGTTTTCTATTAGCTATTTTACTTGTTTATAACCAACACAATTTTAAACCAACTACAATAACTCCTAGACATTGCCGGGGACGGTGTGCAAGCTCCCTCACATAGAATAGACATTGAGCTTGCCTCTAGATGAATTTACCACAAATACCTGAGTGAGGTGTCCACATGGGCAGTTGCTGGGCTGCTCCTCGGGAATCAAGTGAGGACACACTTGCCAGCTTTGGATTCCTCAGCTTTACCTCACTTAGACTTGCTGTTCTGCCCCTGTGCTCTCATTGCCAAGTGCCAACATTTTATTCAGTTTCCACTGTCCTAAGTCATTTTATTATAAACCATATAACCTTAGTGGGAACTTGGTCTCATTTATTTTGTGAACAATGTGTGTCTACATTGTTACTAAAAAATAACAACAAAAACAAAACTACTCCACAAAATCTCCAATATAAGAGTGATGCCTGGCCTGGCCCGTAGCTCAGTTGGTAGAGTACTTGTCCAGCGCAGACAAAGCTCTCACTTCAGTCCCTGGTTCTACACATGCAAGGTGTGAGGGTGCCTGTCAGACGGGAAAATGAACGCAAGGCAACCCATGGCTGCTTAGTGAGTTCAGGGTCAGCCTACAATACATGAATCTTGTCTTAAAGTGGTTGGGGAGGGGGTAAATACCTGGAAGAGATGTTAGTTTTAAGATTTAAGCAGACATCAGTCAAATTGCAGTTCTAGAGTCATAGAAGATGTATGTCCAAGTAAATATATGATTATATTTCTATGTTCAATGATTATGTTTATATACATATGCAGATATCTGCCATGAAAGTTTCTACTAATGAAAATTAAAATTATAAACCTTGAAAGTAGATATCCAAAATATCATTTCCTTACAAATATTTGCAGGAATTTTGCTTAATTGCAACCAGAAGTCTGACCTGGAAGTCTAGTGTCTTGACCTTCTAGCTGTTTGGTTTCCTATTTGTGGTGTTTTGCTCTCCTCAACTGTGAGAAAATCTCTTTTACATGGTTTTAACCCTGTGTATTCTTAGAAACATTGAAGTAGAAAATACTCCCTTGGGGAGACCAACATTCTCATTATTTGCAAGAGTTACTTGTAAAAGTTTCTCTTAAATAGAAAACATTTTTTTAAATAGTTAGCATTTTTTTTTTAATGGAATCTGTTTGGAAGTAAAACAGCTCTGAGCTTTCCTTCGAGATAATGCAAACTTTGGAGAGTTTTTGCATTCTGTGAATTTACCCTTTCATTTTAATCAAACTTGAGTTTATTAATTATCTTCTTAGAAGGAAACTCCATATACCTTTTATTTTTAATTTATTAAATCCTTTTTTTCTCTAACCTCTTAGAATAGTGAAAAATAGGCTGACCTGTCTTGTGTGACTCCACTGTGTGTGTGTGTGTGTGTGTGTGTGTGTGTGTGTGTGTCTGTGTCTGTGTCTGTGTATGTGTGTTTGTGTGCAATATTCTAATGATTGAAGAGTATAGTTAAGCTGGTCACTGGGCAAGGGAGTCTTCAGCAGTCATACCTCAAATGTGTATGCCCCATTAAATAATGGGAACATTACTTCCATGGAGTTCTATGATTAATTGATCATATATCCCCATTGCAAATAGCTTCAGGTTTTTTGTTTGTCCTTTGTTTGCTTGTTTGTTTGTTTGTATGTTTGAAGAAGAGTTTCTTTGTGTAATGCTGGCTGTCCTAGAGCTCCTTTGTAGACCGAGCTAGTCTTGATCTCAGATCTGCCTGCCACTGCCTCCAGAGTGCTGGAATTAAAGGCTTGTGCCAGTGCACCTCAAATCTTTGCTATATTTAATCATTTAATCAGAGGAAGTTCTTGTTCTCTCTCTCTCTCTCTCTCTCTCTCTCTCTCTCTCTCTCTCTCATTGTGTATATGGAGGTGTTTGTTCCTGTGCTCTTGCCATGTCATGCATGTGGAGGTCAGAGAACAAGTTTGTAGAGTCGATTCTCTCTTTCCACCATTACATGCTGGGAATAGAGCTCATAGCATACTTACATCGTTGGGCCTTTATCCATCTTGCTGGCCTAGAAGGAATCAGTCTTAACTGTTTCAGGGGGTTAAGAAAAAGGAACACCAGCAGTTCCCATCTATTTCGCTGAAAAATATTTTTCCTTGTTTTTTTAATTATAGCATCATATTTGCAGCATTTTATTACTACATCAAAGAGCCTTGGATATGTTTGCAGTTTCCTCCATTTCTGCTGATGCTTCTTCCACTCCCGTCCTTAAGCAACTGTTTACTGTGCTGACCTTGACATTTCATGTCATAGAATGCGCACCACGTGCTTCTCTGTAAGTGGCTTCTGTCACTAAGCACTGGGCTTTCAAAATGCATCCATGTGTATATATGCAGTCATAACTTCATTTCTTCATGTGTGTTTATTTATTTCGGTGCATTGTGTGCATACATGCTTACACATATGCCTTTGGAGACTGGAGGTCAACCTCTGTGGTGTTCTTCTGTTTCTCAAGTGCCTTTCTACCTTAGTTTTGTTTGGTTTTCAAGAATAAGTTTAATTAAGTTTTATTTATTGTTGTAGGAGGATTCATCTGGAAAAAAACAAGTGTTACGGCAGATCCCATGCTTGTGAGTCCCAGCAGTGGGGAGGGCAGGGTCAGGCAGATCATTATGGCTCAGTGGACGTCAGCCTAGCTTACTGGACACCACAAAGAAACTCGGTCTCAAGGAACAAGGTTAGGTCAATGAAATGGCTCAGCCGGTAGAAATGTTTCTACAAGCCAGGTGTTCTCAGCTCGCTCACCAGAACCCATGGGGAAGGGAAAGATGCAGTGTTCTGTTTGCTTGCTTGCTTGGTTTGGTTTAGTGTTGGTTTGGTTGGATTTGATTATTTTACAAGTTCAGTTCTGAAGTTTAAGCTGAGTTCTTCATCCTTGCACAGCAAGGACTTTACTACTGAGCAAGCCCTCTCCTCAGCCTACACCATTGCCTTGTAATTGGCAGATATTGTTCCATCAAGTGATTGTATATTTTATTATACATTAATTGATAGCCAATTTGAGTTCCATTTTATTAATGTTTGCATGCACACACAGCCCGCCTCTTTCTTTGAGGGCTCAGGCTGAGGATGGAGCACAGGATTCCTTCAGTGTTACCTAATACTTTGATGCTCTGACTGGGCTATTACACATATGTGTTAATGAGCATGTATGTAAAGGTTTCTGAGTGGATATGACTTCATTTCTCATGGGGATATACCCAGGAATGAGATTTGTGGTTTATTTTTAATCCCTGTGGTTAATATATTAAAGAACGTGCAGACTATTCCAAGTAGCTGCGCTAGTCTGTTTGTTCTGGTAGTGCATAGGATTCCATCTTCCTCTGTGTTCCCACCAGCACTTGTTACTGCCATTTTGATTGTACGCATCCTAGCACGAATGAAATGGCATCTTATGGGAGTTATTTCCATTTCCTGAGGACTAGTGATGCTTACCCTTATTTGAGTATTTATTGACCATTTGATATTTTCTTTAGGGAAAATGCCTGTTCATATCCATTTCCATTTTAGGTTGTTTTATCACATGGATGAATTGAAGCTCTTTCTCCTGTGGGTTTTTTTCTCCCTTCAAGGTTTTGAACTTTGACTATAATCACATTATCTTTTATTTATCAGGCCACGGACTTTATATTTAAGAAGCAGGGTGTTGTGTAGTCCTAGATCACAAAGTTTTGTTTTTTTTCTAGATGTTTTACACGTTTGCCTCTCATAAGTGGGTCTCTTATCTATTTAGTTAATTCTACATATGGAATGGAGTGGCAGATCTTGCATCATCCTTCTGCAGGTGGAGATGCAGTTAACTTAGTATCCCTTGTTACTAGAAGATGATTCTAATGTCATTTCATTATTAACTGCTTTACTGAAAAGCATGTGACAGTAAGTGCGAGTGCTCATTTCTGATTCTGTGTAGCTGCTCTGCCAGTGTTCCATTGATTCAGTCACTGTTGCTTTGTGGAATAACCCTGAAATCAGAAATCAGCACCCCGTCATTTAAAGAGATTAAACACACACACACACACACACACACGCACACGCACACGCACATGCACACACACACACACACACACACACACATGCTCACGCACGCGCACACATGCACACAGACACCGTGAGACAGAGAATAGAATGAACAAGTCATCTCACAGACTAGTTCCATTCTTTTAAGGCTTATTTTTGTCTTCCTTAAAGAGTTGAATTGCCATTGTTTAGCTCAAGAGTCTGTTTGGGAGTCAGGAAAGGTAACTCAGTGGGTAAGAGCTCTTGTTTGGTAAATGTGAGGTCCTGAGTTTGGATCCAGACCTCCTTTGTGACACAGACAGGAGGATCACCAGGGCTTGCCTGCTCCCAGCCTAGCTGCAGGTTCAGTGGGAGCTTTGTGTCAGAGGAATAAGATGGTGTGGTACAGTAGGGAACCTGGTACCCTCCCCTAGCCTCCACTTTCACCTGCATATACATTTGTGTTCACTACATGTGCATACTCGTGCACCAAAATAAAACATTAAAAAGAAATGAGTAACCAAGAGGTACTTAGGGGTATTAAAGATATATTTGTACATAATATGTGATTCAAAAAAGATTTGCCCTGCATGTACACACACACAGTGACAGACAGACAGACAGACAGACACACACACACACACACACACACACTGATAAATGAGATGACCTGTAAGGTAAAGGAGCTTACTGCTTAGTCTGGCAACCTGAGTTCAAGTCCTGTACCCTACACAATGGAAATAGAAAACTCACTGCCCAATGGAAGAATTAGGGGAAGGACTGTAGGAGCTGAAAGGGTTTGCAACCCCATAGGAAGAACAACAATATCAACCAGCCAGACCCCTGAAAGCTCTCAAGGTCTAAACCACCACCCAAAGAGTATATATGGAGTGACTGATGGCTCCTGCTGCATATGTAGTAGAGGATGCCCTTATCTGGCATCAAAGGAGAGGCAGCCCTTGGTCCTGCCAAGGCTTGATGCCCCAGTGTAGGGGAATGCTAGGGTACTGAGGCAGGAGTGGGTGGGTGGGTCGGGGAGCACCTTCATAGAAGCAGTGGGGAGGGGATAGTGGGTTTGTGGAGAGGAAACTGGGAAGGGGGATAACATTTGAAATGTAAATGAATAAAATAACCAATAAAAAATGTAAAGAAAAAAGAAGAAAACTGACTCCACAGAAGCTCCTGGCAGCTCTGCTTACCAATGTTATATAACACATGCACAGCACAAACACTCTGAGACAGAGGGTTGGAGGGAGGAAGAGGGAGGGGGGAGGGGAGGGGAAGAGTGGGGGAGGGAGGGAGGGAGGGAGGGAGAGAGTGTGTGTTTATCTTTTTAACTAAAAACTTTTAGTTTTTATCTAGTCATTGCAAATGTAATTTTAGTTTTTATAAGTAACTAATGTTTTAATTGTTTTTAAAGTGCTGTTGGCCTTTTGGAAGCTTTTCTATGGTTGTAGATGAAAAATTCCATAAGTTTGTTCATCCCGGTTATTCTGTTATTTTTGCCCAATCAGTTCAGAGAAAGAGATCCTTGCTACCATCAGAGTCTTCCTGTGCAGAAATGTGCATCAGTTACCCGTATGTGTCAGGTGTGACTCACAAAGTCTCCTGGGTGTCAGTGTTGACAGCTGAAGCTGAATGAGTTCAGGAAGACCAAGCCCAATGATGTCTCATTCTTATCCTTCAGTAACTTCCTCATGGAGGCTTAAGTAAGGTGGGAGCTTCCTAGTCTCCTCTCAGAGCATTTTTGTTTATGTTTCCTTTGAACCCATACTACTTAGAAAACCAATTGACAATACAGTGAAGGTTCCCTGTGCATTCCTTATTAAGTACTGTTCTCAGTCCTAGTAAATTACCAATAGAAACAGTTACCATCATGATTTATGTTCTGAGACTGGGAAGAAGCTGTATGAACAAATAATAGTCAGAAGGATGCTGCATCCTTAAAGCTCTTGAATATTTTCATCACTTGATGTTTATTTAAAACCCTCTTCAAAAAAATATTTACTTTCACTTGTTAAACTTATCAAAAATTTGTTATGAGAAAAAGTGGAATCATACAATAAACCCCATTTATTCACTGTCTACATTACTTTTTTCACATACAGCCAATGCCATTTTATAACCCCCTGTACTTTTCCCTCCCCTTATTGAGATTTTATATATATAAACGCGCGCGCGCGCGCACACACACACACACACACACACACACACACACACACACACACACACACACACACACAAAGTGGATGAGTTGGGTATGGTGCTGCATGCCTATGATCCCAGCCCTGGAAGATGGAGGCAAGAGGATTAGGAGTTCAAGGGCAACTTCAGTTGCATTGCCAACCTATGCTATGTGAAACCTGCGAATGAAACAGCCCCAGCGTTTATCATTTACAATCCCATTTACCTTCCGATTTTCTTTGTGTCTCAGTTGCTTTTGAGTTGGGTTATTCAAATCAAGGCACAAATAAGGTTGAGCCATTTATCCTTATGCCTCTTTGCTACAAAAGAACATCTCTAATACGCACTCCTCTTAGGTTTTCTTTTGATTCCTTCTGTGTTTATTGAAGAAAGCAGGTCAAGTGCCTTGGAATTTCTCAGGTTTGGGTTTGTCTGGCTGTGTCAGTGTGGCGTAGTTCCTTTACCAGTCTGACTCTGAGATCTTGTATGAATCCTAGGAAGGAGCATAAAGCATTGCGTGCCTTTAGTATTAACTTTAATGTCGCATTGTAACACATTAAGAACTTGTAAAAGATAAAACTGAAAACTAGTTGGTTTTTCTTTTTTAAGGAAGGGAAAACAGAGGAGGCATGAGATCTATTCTCAGAAATCCTCAAGAGGTGTGATGATAACTGATCTCATGTGTGTTAATGACTCCTGATTTGCCCAGGTTGTTTGGAAATTGGTGCCTAAGAACTTACCTTTCTCCTAGTGCCTCTAGAAGAGGTGATCAACTTGGGAAGTATTCAGTCCTGCCATCTTGCTTTGAACACTAAATGCATCAGGAGCAGGAAAGGACCCCATACTTCCTAAGATGGTTTTGAAAATCTAAATGATGACAGAATTAAAAGACATGTTTGTAATAGCCAAATGCTGAATAACAAATGTAGGGCAGAAGACAGACCGACTAAACATCAGGAGAAGGTCAGAGAGTTTGTGGACCAGAACCAGGAGATGGACACAGAACTATGACACGAGAGAACCACATGGTGCCCTGCCTCTGTGCAGCGAGTCCCCTGAAGCTCTGTGTCCTGTTCTGTTTCTCATCTCCACAGAATTCCTGACACAGATGTTTGCCTTTCTGGAGCCACTGTGGTATTCTCTTCTCCCCCGAAGCTGCTTCAAAAATACTACCAAATACCTCCTGATTGCCAGCTGAGCATTTTGTTTTCTTTAATCTCCTTTCCGAGACTTCTGCCCTGCTTATTCTTGTCTCACTACTACTCATAGGCTCCCCTTTGCTGCCCTTGACTGTTGTGTGTGTGTGTGTGTGTGTGTGTGTGTGTGTGTGTGTGTGTGTGTATGAGAATCCCATTGTTGTGGGTGTGTCCCATCCATTCTGTTGACAGCCCCCCTCCAGACCTCCAGAACCCTGTAAAATGCTCAGCTGTGGATCTTTCTTACCATTTAGACAGGTTGACTTTAGTATGTCCCCATATGACTTCTTCCCTGAAATCCATTGTGTTTTGCCTTCCAAATAGAGTCACTTAGAGATACTCATTGGATCTTCTCTAAAGTTTGGTTCATTGTCTTATCAGCTCTCCATAAACCCCATGTTTCTAGCAAGCTACCATCTCTCTATGATGACTTCACAGAGGTGAAACATGCTTCACCACCCATAGCTCTCCACATATTGAAGCAATCACCAGACGTCTCTGACTGCCTCTGAAGTATCCCTTGGCTATATTGCCATTTGTCGTTTTCATAGACTACCGAGGAAACTCACTTGCTCCTAATTGGCTTTGTTAAAAGCTTGAGACAATAGTCAGTTTAATGGAGTTCACTTAAGCATAGAACAGTTCCTGAATGGGACAGTATTCTAAATCACAAGTGGTTCACAGAGCCCTCCTAGCAATGGGAGTAATTGGCTTTACAGGCTGAATATGCAAACAAATTGAAGAAATTATTTGATTAGATAGGCGTTTTCTTTGAGTATAATTTAATGGAAATTCTCCAGGTATCTAACAAATTGGTTACTTGGCTTCCTGAAATTGGCCTAAAATATAACTAAAAATCAGTCGGTTACGATTAGTGCATCTGAGGTACATTTGTTGCTTGCCAGTTTGTTTGTTTGTTTGTTTGTTTACAAAAACAGCCTGTGCAAGGGGATCTGTGGTAAAACATTGAGAGTTTTTATTGGTGTGGGGAGGGGGGCCATGTATATCTGGGCACAATGACACACATGCTTATAAAACTAGTGTTTGGGATCCTGAGGCAAGGGAGTTTCAAATTCAGGGTCAGCCTGTACTATATAAAACTTGGTCTCAAGCTAACACAAAGCTAATACATTTATTTGGTAAAATTGAGAATGTCAGATACAAGACTGCCAGCAATAATATTCAGTGGTCTACAAGAATTCGCAAGCCAAAGAGAAAGATAAGGGGATGCAAAACCACAGGTGGAAACAAAAGACCCATAAAGCTTGTCAGTAAATATCAAAGAAATATAATAGCACCATAAAACTAGTTTTCAACTTGGGACTGGAGAGGTGGCTCAGCAGCTAAGAACACTGGCTGCTCTTCCGGAGAACACAGGTTTAATCCCCAGCACCCCCATGGCAGCTCACAACTGTCTATAACTCCAGTTCCACGGAACCTGATACTCAAACCAATACACATGAAAAAAATTAAAAAACAACTAATTTTCAATTTTGTTGAAGGACACTAAAGTTCTTTTTTTTAACTGCATTTTTTATTTACATTTTAAATGTTTCCCAGTTTCTCCTCCAGAACCCACTATCCCACCACCCCCATCCCCGCTTCTATGAGGGTGCTCCCTCACTCACCCACCTACTCCTTCCTACCTCCCCACCCTGACATTCCCCTACACTGGAGACACTAAAGTTCTTAACAAACAATCAGGAGTTTTAACATGTGAAATTTGTAACAGATGTTATCAGAAAAGTCTTAATTTTCTTAAAATTGATCTTTGTATGAGTCTTTTAAATCAAATGTCCAAAAGGATTTTTTCATAATTTGAGAAGCTAAATGAAAGAGCAAAAGGCCATGAATAACAAGTATTATTGATAAAGAAGATAGTAATATTGAGGACAAAGAGAAGAATTTGTTCTACCATATTAAGACTTGCTATAAATAACGTCCAGGTAATTATAAAGGAATGCAGAAAAGGGACATGTATGACAGACTGAGATTAGGGATCAGTGTAGCCTTCTGTCTGGTGTATAACTACTCATTGTGACATTGACTTTGTGTATAACATGAAGTGTATTGGAATAACACTGATTTGGGATATGTTGGCACATGCCTGTATTCTCAGCACTTAGGAGGCTGAGGCAAGATCACAGAAAGGTGAGCCAGCCTGGCCTACATAGAGAGACCTTATCTCAAAACAAATATACATTAGTCACTGCCTGTTGTCTACTATCTAAAGAATACTGTTAGGCAAGTATAGTTGTACACATCCACATTGGGAGGCGGCAGCAATTGGACTTCAATGCTGGACTGAATACTGTCTTAGGGATACCACGCTTAGGAGCTGTGGATGGCTTAGCAGATAAAGGTACTTGCAACAAAGTCTGAAAACTTGGTACCTGGTACGCACATAGTGGAAGGGAAGGAAAACGACTGCATACGTTATCTTCTGATCTCCACATACATGCCATGCATGTACCCCAACCCTTTAGTTGAATAAACAAACAAATAAAATAAACACATCACAAGCAGGAGTGTGAAGGGCGATGGGGAAATAGCATTGGGATATGTATTTACTTGTGTGTTTATTTGTTTCTCAGGCAGTGCCTTGCTCCATAGCTCAGACTGGCCTTGAATTCACTAGATGGCATTCCACATCTTCCTGTCTCTTATTCCTAAAGGCTGAGATTACAGGTGTGTGCTACCATGACCAACAACATTAAGTTTTCCTTTTAATACAGTTGAAAAAAATATTGCATGGTTCTTTCTTTAGAAGCCAAACCAAACCAAACACAAACAAAAAACCCAGGTGTCAGGATTCCTCCTGGCATTGCCCTGTGTGCTTTGTCATGGTGGATCCTCTCTCCTCTCCTCCCCTACTCTCTTCCTTGCAAGGCTGCTCTTCTACTTTACATTATCTGGTCTCATGAGTTTGTTACCCATTACATCCATCTTCCTGGAACCTTTCCCCTTCGTGGTCATACTATACTCATAGTCACCCCAACATGAATCTTTAATGTCAGCAATTTAGAAGAGATTCGAAAAGACAAATCACACATGGATATGCATGCCCTGCATCTGAATTAATTTAGGTTACAGTAAGTGACTAAATCAAAGCTGAACACTGTTTATCTGAGCATTTGGAACTGGCCAGTGCTGCCAAAGACACCAAACAATAGGTTTCCCTAGTGTGCGGAACTGAAGAGATAGCAAACACACAGCACCAGGTGATGCTGCCTATCAGAAAATTTTATTTGGACTATACACTTTAAGTTTGAATTTATTTCCTTCTTAAAATATAAGTAGTTTTTATATAAAAGCTTGGATGACTGGTATTTTTGATACTCAACTCCTAGGTTTCTAATGGCAGCTGGTGGCTGGAGTAAAGTTGGCCTGTGCCAGCTTTAAACAAGAGGGTGGTTCTCTTTGGCTTTCAACCAGTTTTCTCTTGCCTGTTTTGCCATGTAGGCACGCAGTTCATCGCCTGGATTCGGGTGATAAGGAAGGATGGCATTGCATGTAAACAGATGCAGCATCCTCTTATCTAATGGCTCAGGTCGATTTTGTTTGCTAGTTTGTTTTATGTATCCTGAGTGACAGTGGGGAATGGACAAGATGCCTGTCAGGGGTCTATACTGTACTATGATTTCATAGTCCCATTGGAATAGACCAGTGGTTGGTTAGCCTTTTTCTTTATGTGTGGTGCTACACTATCAAGAGTTAGAATAGGCTTTCTGCAAGACATGGAAGCCCAGGAGGACATACTGCCCAGCTATGGAAAATGTAAAAGCTGTTCGTGGGAGGTGTCCTCAGATAGCCAGCAGGTCAAGCAACCAGCCACATCATTCAAACAGTTTATCAAAATCTCGATTTCTTTTATAATAGAAGAAGTTTTTTTTATAGAAAGTGTAGGGTTTTGTAGAGGATATTGAGTCTGCAGTACTAAATCATTCACTTCATTGGCCATAGCCTGACAAGTAGGGCTGTGAGAACCAGAACTTTGGGTGCTATTTCAGTGGTCCTTGCGTGTTCTCTTGGCATAGTTTCATATTTTAATTTTGTTATTTTACATGTTAACATTGCATTTTTAGAAAAAATATTAGAAAATCTATCTGGAGAAAAGATCTGAAGTAATCATTTCTTAGTTCATCATATTATAATTTTGACTACCCTGAAAGGCTTTACATTCCATGTCAGTGATTGGTCAACAAGTCAGGAAGGTTACAGCTAGCAAGTCTGATTTTTAAACAGAAAGTCTGGCCTTACAAGTTTTGTTCTTTATAAGGAATTTTTTTTTTCACGAAACTAACCTGCTTGCACCATTTATTTTGGTATCAGGTAGACATAACTTTATTGTGATACAGACAGATTTAAGAGCTATTATAATTTAAAGGTATGAAATAGTATCTCAAGGGAATCTTTTCAGAGACTGTAAATGTCTTGGATAATAAGTAAATTTCCAGCCTAGAACCAAATCTTCCACTTATCAATCTAAATTGTTTCCCGGGTGCCATCTTAGGTCTAGGATCCTGTGTACGTATTCTTAAAATTAAGACAGAACTCTTGAGTCTCAATTCCCATAAACCTAGCCCTACCCACCAGCAACAGTGATGGTAACATGTAAGTCCTTGACATACTTCATAAGTCTCCATGGAGGCTCTCCCAGTGGCATTCCTGAGAGTTTCTTGCTGTGTTTTAATGGACAATGTCCGACTTATAATTTCTTTCCTTTTCTGTCTTAGCCCTTCTTATAGGGTCACATGAAACTTCCTGAATGCAGTGGCTTAGGAAGTGATGAGTTGTATACTCTCTTCTCTGAACGAAATAGCTGTAAAACAAGTTCTGTCAGCTTCTGTGTGTTTCTCATTTAGTATAGTACAGAAGATATCACCAGTGCTTGCTAGACATTAGTATTTTTTTTCTTCTTCTCTTAGTTGTAACCAAGTCTTCACATGGCATGCAGCCACTTCCTCCTGCCTTCACACTGGATTCCATTTCCTGTATGTGCTGACATACACTCAACTTCATACCAGCACATAGTAGTCTCTTCCAGTACAGATGAGACCATAGTCCCACTGCTTCAGGGAGCTTACTTTTCCCAAAATGTTAGGTATCTATAATTGTATAATGGATTTCTGTGACATCATTGGTAGAAGTAAATATTTAAGTAAGTCCACTGTTTTGTAGTCTTTGAACTGCAAGTATAAGTCTGGTTTGTACCCACAGATCCCTATGACATGTAAAGAAGTCAAAAGTTTTAAATTTCTAGCATTCTAAAAGACCATGCAAATTGGGGTGAGGGGAGGATGCAACTGAGACTTTTTTCGAAGCTCAAATCCAGAAATATTCTCTTAAGATGACTTAGAAAAGGCTGAAGTAAATAAGTAGATAAAGGCAGCTGCCACCAAGCCTGCCACCAAGTTTGATTTCCTGTAAGTCACATTGTGGAAGAGAACACTAACTCCCTCAGGTTTTCTCCTGACTCAGCATGAGCAGGCACCCACCAACACTCAAAGAGTCAGTAAGTGAATGTATGTTTTAAGATGTTCATGGTGACAGAGCAGTTTGTAACTTTGTAGTTTTAAAAGTGAGGATGTGGAGGAAAATTACTTAAGATTAAAGGAGATATCAGAAAATATAACTGTCAAAAATGAATGATCTTTGTTTGGAACCCAGTTTGGTGGAAACTCAGTGGTCTGTACTTGCGGACATTGAGGAATATTGAATTTAAGTAGCAGTCTGAGCAATAATCTCATATTCAGCTGTGGTATCGCGGGTTTGGGTTTGTTATCTGAAATGTGTCCTACTAGAGGTGTTTCAGGCTTCCAAAATTTTGTTTTTTATGTAAACATTATTTGAGTATACCTCATTTAAAAGTCAGAACTCTGTGATGGTCCAAAACATGAACTTTCTGATCATCACGACAATGGTCAAAGCTTTTCAGATTTTGAGGCAGTTTGAATTTTTGGGTTCAGGATACTCGATCCATAGTATTTGATAATGAAGCAGACTCTCTATATTGCTTGGAGCTCATAATCACATGTTAGGAAAGTAAGTCTTCATGATATCGAACTTATTTTGACATAGTTTAAAAGATACGTATATGAAATATGATAAAAGATTAGTCATTATTCATCACTGAATCTAGATGGTGAAGTTTAGGGGACGTCATAGCACTTGGTTTGCTTTTCTGGATATTTGAAGTTTTTATGGTTCACTGATCAAATGAAGGTGTCGTTCAGTGCGAGAAGTTTAAAGGATATGAGCATGAACTTGCCTTGTGCCTTGGGAAGGGGCTTTGCTGGAAGAGAGCCGTGCAGTGGGTGGGTGGAGCCCATCAGAAACCTATGAAGGAGTGTGTACTTGCCATGCAAGCCCATCCCCTCAGCAGGGCACATGGGAATATTTCTCCCATCTTCCCCCTTTCATGATCTCTGATTGAGGTGGAACTTCTGTGTTTGCACTGCACTACCAACTTCCCTTGGCAGCTGCAGGGATTCTCCAGTCGCTTTGGCTGAGAGTCCACTGGAGAACTAATGAAGCTGAGTAGTTTTATAGCAATTCAAGAAGCTATTTTCAACCAGTGACTTGGCACTATAAATTATAATAACCAATGTAAATAACCATTCCTTTAAACTGAGTGTCTTAGTCACTCTTCTGTTGCTATGAAGGCCATGCTAGGCCCAGGCTCAGGCTTGCTTACTCAGCCCCTCCCCCACCTTCTCTGCCTGCCTATCAGGATGTAGCTCTGAACCCTAGCACCATGCCTTCCTGAATGCTGACATGCTTCCCACCATGATGGTAATGACCTAAACCTGTAAGCCAGCCCCCAATTAAGTGCCTTCTCTATAAGAGTTTCCTGGACCATAATGATTCTTCACAGTCACTAAAACAGAAAGAAATTGGTACCAAGGAGGGCATATTGCTGGGACAGGTTTGACCACGATATTGGTTGGAAGAATATGGAAAGACTTTGGGACATTGAACTAGAAAATCAGACAGTGCTGAAGGTAACTTGAACTGTGGTGGCCCAGCTCAAGAAGTTCCATGGGGCCAGGATATTAGCAAGTCGCCTAGAGACCAACCATTCTTGTCAACTCTCCAGTGACAAGTCTCTGTATTTCTCTTAAAGATACAGAAGAACAGTAGAAGACAAACTACTTTTGTTGTTTCTTAAAAATCTGTATGCTTTTTGTTAGCAACTGATAGAGTCCAGTAGAAAGTTTAGAGTAACTGGTCTACATTTGAACCTTCAGTGGAGAGTTGGAGGCTATTTGTAGGTGAATAGAGAGAACATCAGAGAAGAACATTAAATAAACATCATTTAATTTAGAAGCATGGGATGTCAGAAGTGATAGAGACTGGAGTTCTTGGGGGCTGCTTAGAAGTGAGAAAAAAGATGCACTTTCTGGTATCTAGCAATTATGTGGCAGTAGTTAATTGAGAAATATAAATTATGTCTGGGAATGGATAGAGCTGGTGATTTGTGATGGAAAGAGACTTATATTACAAAGCCCCCCACACACACACACACTCCTGATTCTTCCTTGGTAAAAGGGAGTCACAATAGCTAGTGAGAAAACATTCTACTCAGTGTGATTTCCCTGTACCTAGTGATTTTAATTGCCAGATGGTTTTCAAATAAAACATGATTCCTATTTATGTATCTTGTCCTCAGTCTCCTATATTTTACTCTTTCTCAGCTTCATTCATGTTTACAGTGAATTTAAGTCATTTCAACAACACAACCCCTTTTCAAACTTCCATCTCCCCCAACTCCTTCTCCAGCTGAAACCCTTCCCAAGTCTCCCTCCTCCTTTAATGTCTCCTCTTCATCTGTTACCCGCTGAGCTTGTTAGGATCGCTGCGTGAGCATAGGTAGAAGGTTATTTACTGGGGCATGGACCACAGTAGATAGTGACTGCCGTCCCCCACCATTAATTGTTATATTTCAAGAAGGGATGGGGCCTCATGTGCCCTTTGCTTTTCATAATAAAATGTTGATGGACTCAATCTTGTACAGGTTGTCATAGCTCTAGTGAATGTTCCTGGGTATAATGTCAGGTCATGCCCTGAAGATGTCTTTTTGCAAAACATGCACCCTTCTTCCATCCCTTCCAGTCTTTTCCTTCCCTCTCCCATAATTCCCTAAACTTTGGAAGGGGTAGTATCAGTGACCTATGTAAGGCCAAACACTCTACCATACCCTATTCTTGGAAGTTCTGCTAGTTTTGACTCTCTGTATTAATCGTGGCCTGCTGCAAGGAGAAACTTCTCTGACAGAGGATGAGAACCTGACTTGGTTTTCTGCATTAGAACTTAAGTGTAGGAAGCTGGCAGATGGTACTGCATGGAGGGGAAGAAAGAGACCCCCTGGATTCTTTGTCAAATATGTTATTTACAGAGTGGTGGAGCCTTGGCTTAACCCTAAGTAAATACAAAGCCTCAGTAGCCAAGTGAACTTTGTAAACTCAGTTGCATTAAGGACAAAGCTCAGAATGAGGTCGTTATCTCTGGCTGACGTCTATGGAAAAGGAATGTATCTCCCAAAGCATTCCCCCTCAGTATGTTTCAGTTGTCAGTGATTTTCTCTGTTTGTATGTCAAGTGTAATTTGCCTCAAGAACTGACACAAGTAGCATTGTATCTAAGTTTCTCTTTAAACAGTGAAGTTTCATATAACCAATAGAACACAAATCTTTTTTTTAACATGGTAAACCTACCATTTCACCTGAAGGACTACTAGACTGCATTTACTAAAACTACTGCTACTAATATTGGCCATTTGAGGAGTGATTCTTGTACATAGTTCTGTCTCAGGGGACATAGGACCAGGTTCTGTCCTAGTGCTTTCACTAACAAGCTGCTTAGGATATACTTTTTATTTTTAAATAGGAGGAGGCATTGCATTGAATTTTTATTGCATAGGTTTGTTTACTGGCTAGGACTTTTTGGTGGAGAGTTTCTTCATTAGGTAGGTGTATCTTTCAGATCTTCCAGCTTTCCCTTTAGCTACCTCCTGATTATAACTTTCTGCTGCTGACATTTTGTCAGGAAGAATTTAAACCTACAGACCAGCAAAGACTATTGTGCATTCTCTTACTTCTTTAGTCCTTTGTAAAACTGATAAATAATTATGTGAAAATTCACTTCTGTATTTTGATGTGTTCTTGAGTTCCAAATGTCCACAAATTCCTCTTCTAGAACTGTTCCTCCCCTAACAGGGTGTCAAGTAAACAGATGCGGCGATTTCGTTTTCTCAGTGACCTGAAGAACAAAACACTTGTTTAAAGCCCTCAGAGAAATAACAACTTTGTGTGTATTTTTAAAAACTTAGCAGAAGCAAGCAATGAGACTGAAATACAATCTGGTTTTTAACTGTACTGGAAAACTGTATTTGGTTATCTAAAGGAATTGTGCTGTCAAAGCCATTGCATTGCATGTTCAGACAGTGCATCATGTCTGTGCTCTCCTATGTCCTGAGTCTGTTTGCAGGGTGGTAGCAAGGCTAGTAAATATAAAAGAGGAAATTGTCTTGGTTGTGTTTTAACTATGTACATGGTTTAGAGCAATCTTCGTCATGGAGTTAAAATAGCAAGGATTTGATTTCCCTGTGGGTGCTCTGATGGTTCTCAGTCTCTGGGTCTTGAAGACTTAGCACCTTTCTGAGTTGTCTCAGTTCTGGAAAACTGTCACCCCATCTCTCCATGGTAACTAGAAGCACAGTTACTTGACCTTCTCAGGAAAAGTCCAGCGGAAACTGGAGAGGCACAAAAGAAAGGAGGGGAAAGGCAGGTGAATGCTTTCTATGGATTGCCTAAAGTTCAGTTAGACCTGAAGAGTCAATGGCAGTGTCTCCATCTTCACAGATGGGATTCACTGTTTGGGTAGAGTTTATGCAGCAGCTATAGCCCGTGCGTTTTTCAGGGAAGCACAGTGTTTCACAATATATGATTTAAAAACATTCGACTCTTGATGGGTCTTCACTCCAGTTTGTGCCCATTGTGAAGAATGCTTGCTATTATAGAAGTACACACATGTATGTAAGTTTAGCTTTAGCATTGACTACTCTTTCAAAATAGATGTGCTTATTTGTAGTTCTATCATCAGGTCTCCGCATCAATTTTCAGAAATGTTAAACCTCCTCATTTGTCCTGTTTACAGATGAAGTGACAGGGCCACTTCACAGACTTAGGCCTCTTAGAAGAGCCAGTATGATCGCATTGTGCTCTCCACTCATATGAAGTCTCTGTTGGTTCCTTTATTCTTTTACTTGTTAATTATTGAGTACATACTGTATGGTGGGCATTGGGCAGGGGTCACTAGGCAGTCATATTTATAATCTAATGATATCACTTTCATTTTGCAGGCTATGGCTTTCAGATCACAGCTTATTTCATCAGGAGAGGGATACACCTTCGCTGTATCCAGAGCTCCCGGAATACAGGTATGAATCTGATTTTGTAGATCTGGCATTTTCACAATCAAGTTGCCCAGGAGAAAGTTGAAAATTGGAGAACAAATACTCCTATTTGCTTCTGTAACTACATCATATAGTATCTCAAAGAGCAATGATCCCTCTTGTTCCATTCATTATGCTTACTACGCATGGAGAACGGAATGCTGGACCGCAGTGCACTTTCGTTGTGAATCAGAGCATTTTCGTGACATTTCAGAGTGACTCAGTGAACAGGTGACCTGTGAGTCATTTTGTCAGGGTACCCCAGAGCCCTTGGAAAGGGGCAAATGAATTACAAGAAAGCATTTTCCTAGTCCAGCGCCAACATACTGTCCATAAGTATTTAATGAGTCTAGTTCCCAACTCTCACCTGCACTAGTCATGATACGGAAAGTGATGTCATGTCCAATCCACCACAGTGAAGTAAGGAGATAATGTCCAGTCTTTCTGAATAGACAAGAACCTTAGAAAACTGCCTTTATGGAAGTTTGTTCACAGAATATTCATGGTTATCTGTACTTTTTTGACTCTTAAGTGTTGATCAAATATATTACCATCTTTTTAAAGAAAAATAGATTATTTTTCTCTTCTGTATATGAGTTCTGCCTTCATGGATGTATGTTTGTGTGGTACATTTGTGCTTGGTGCTCTTGGAGACTAGAAGATGGTGATGGATCTCCTGGAAGTGGAGTTAAAGGTGGTCTTGAGTCACCATGCTGGGTGCTAGGAATCAAACCTAGGTCCTCTGGAAGAACAGCCAGTACTCTTAACCACACAGCCATCTCTCCAGCTCCCATGTTAGCCACTTAATGGGGTCTTCCATTTGTTTACCTCACTTACTCAAGAAGCTAACCTTTTATCTGTTATAATGCAATCTAGTTTTACATTCTGGTGGGGACTAGTGGTATTTAAATCTTTATTTAAATATTAAAGTAACATAAATCAATTATTACATAATCAAGTAAAGTGATAAAAAACAAACTTTTAAATCGATTTGACTATCAAAGTATTCATAATCTATCACTCTTATTTTTGAGAAGAAAATAGAAACATAAAATATATGGAGTAATAATTGAGTTCTACGGCTTTTTTTTTTCTCCAAAAAGTAGGACAGGGGATGCTTACCACTTAATCCCAATCATTTATTTCAAAAACTAATACATAAATATTAACTGTTTTTATAATTTTGTTCTTAGAGCTTCAAAAGCCATCAGAGGCCCCATCCAGATGGAATAACTGTGTAGGGTCACACTTTAGATACACCCACGACTTCACCTGCAAGGAAACCTTTATGGGAGGTTCCGGTGGACTTGTAACCAAAGCAACAAGTTGGCTGAAGTCATGAAGGGCATCCATGTTAGGTAGTGGGGGCCAAGTGAGACAGATGAGTGGAGCTTTTCCTTAGTACATCTGGCCTGTTGTTATGAGGTGCATGCTTTAGAACAGCAGTGAGCCACTCCAGGAACATCAGCTCCTTTATGTCTTTTGGTACACTCTGAACTAGCCAGGTGGTAAGAAGGTGTTACCTGTGTTCATATTGTGTGTTTGTGTAATTAACACTCTTGTGTTTAACTAACAGTTGAACCAAATGGAGCTGTGTTACTGTCTCACTCCGTCTCCCATGTGCCGTATATTGAAACGGTTCACTTACCTGATTTATACCTCTGTCTAAAAAACATGCTCACATCTGAGAGGGAATCTTTCTATTTTAGAACCATGATCCATTTTGTAGCAATATATGTTTATGATATAAAAAAGATTCAGGCAATGCAGCAAGTACCAAGAGATGAAGAATCCTACCCATTCAGTGGAGATTGGTACTGTTTATCTGTTACACATCACTCTAGCCATGGTCCCACAGTTGGATGGTGTTTGGTAAGTGGACAGAGAAGGCAGATGAAAGGAGAGATGTTGTACTGCCAATGTTGTATTCCCATCAGTGACTAAAGGGTCCTTTTTCTGTATTCCATTCTGTGTTCCTACATGGAAGTCAGTGGCTTTGCTGTCAGACTCTGCAGAGGTGGGTTGCAGTGGCTAAGGTCTAATGCCATGTCTACTGTTCCAAACTTAACTTTGTCTTAATTGACTGCCCAGTTCCTAAGAGAAACAATTGCTTTTGAATCCCACTTCAGCTTAGAAGCTTGCTCTCTGGTGCAAAATTGGCCCTTTAGCTCTTTCTAAGAGCTAGGAAGACAATGAATACATGAATGGGTCACATTTTTAGATTTATATCTCACATTCTTCCTCTTTTTTCTTTAAGTCTATGTGCTAGTTAGAATACATTGATATTTCTCCCCAAATGGGAACTCTAAACAGAAAAGGGCATGCTAGCACAGAGAACAATTAAAATAGCCTACCTGGATGTTCCGTGTGCTAAAATAATTCAGAACCTGGGGTAGACCAGTTTGCAACCTCTTGGCTATTCCTAGAACTCACTCTGCCTAAGTGGTCGAATTCTTATAGAGAGAAGAAAGGAAAGCAGTCCCCAGTCACATGCATGTGCTATATATATTGCCATAACAAAAAGTCAACAATAATTTCTTTTTTGATGGTGTTGATGCTTTTAGTAATTTGGTCTTCTTTGTTTTGTACAGAACTTCGTATATTTCCTGAGAGCTTTGTGGTGTGTGTTAGTCAGCTTGCATTTGGTCATGATACTTGGGCAAACCAGAATGAAAAGTCGGTACGTATAAAAAAAATTTTTTTTAAGTTAGAGAATCTGCTTAGTGCTGAGTGACCATGGTGGTGGTAGTGATGATAGTGGTAGTAGTTGTAGAGTGTGGGGTGTGTGTGTGTGTGTGTGTGTGTGTGTGTGTGTGTGTGTGTGTGTGTGTGTGTGTTTATGAATGTGTGGGGGGGTGTCTTTTATTATCAGCAGTTCAGCATGTTTTAAGAGACAAGAGATGCTTTGCCTCCCATTTTGCATGCTAACATTGATCAGTTAATGAGTTGATTAATTAATGTGTTAGGTTTTTGTTTCTTTCCATTCCAAAACCTTCAATATTTAGTTTGATAAGAAGTAGCTTATCACTTTCAACTTTAAATGACACATCAACACTTCAGGGAAACCTTGATGGTGTTTGTGATTGTAAATGAAGAGAAGTGAAAATCTGTGCTTCCACTAGAAGTTTCCGCTGGGGTCAGTGGCTTCTGGGTTGTATTCCATGGTGAATCTGTGATGTTTTTCCTGAGAACTAGTGTTTCTCCCCAGTGTATTATTTCCTAGCTAGTAGAGTTCATTTTCTCTTGCTCTCTTTTCTCATGCGAGGCTTGAGTTCTATCAGGGCCTTGTTCTGTTTTACTGGAATTCTCTATTCAGACAAATAACTGTAGAAAACCTACTCAAAATGTAGCTTACAAATCTGTGTCTTTTAAGCTTAACATGTACTCTTAACAGTGTCCTTATTATTTGTATATGTGTCTTGCTTCAATCACACTTCAGTCTATTTAACTTACCCTTAAAAAAATGTTAGGTCTGCAGCTTGAACCTTCAACGAACAGGAAAAAAAAATATGTAGACGACATTAACCCAGCCATAAAGTATGACATGATTATTATGCTTCTAAAATAATTTATGGGGATATTAGATTATCTCTGTTGTTTATTATTTTTTAACCCATATGAAATTTGAAATTTGGCTCACATAATAGAAAATCAGTTTCTTATCTCATCTTAAGTAAATACATAGGAAAAGTGTTTTGGAGCCTCTGAGACAGTGGAGACCAGAAGAAGTAAAGAGCCGAAAACTCATAGTTGTGTTTAGTTCCTTTGTTTTTAGCAGAGAATCCTTTCAAAAAGACAGTATAAGCCTTTTATTTCCTTTTCACCCATTAAACCACTCTGCATGTGTACATAAAATAAGATCAGTGAAGCAAATTTGGCTAAAAGCATTAAAAATTTATTCTTTGAGATATTTCCAGGCCATTGCATTATCTTAGCTGATTAATAAATACTAAGTTAATTTTATTGGCATATATTTTAATAAATATTTCTTAACTGACTTTTCAGAGCAAGAAAGAATTGATCTGTGGTTTAAAAAAAAAAAAACACTTATTAACTTTACCAGAATGTTATTGCTTGCAGATGGGAGACAGGAGAAATCAGATCTTATATCTGATGTGTAATGTTAATACTCAATATCTTAAATTGTAAAGGAGGAATTAAAGCATCTGAATACAAAGGAAACATTATCCCCTTAGGGGCTCTGGTATTTGTACAGATGTAAGTTTTCTGTAGCTGCTGTTATATAAATCCTGTAATCCGGAGAACTTCCTGATTATTGAGAACTTAACCAACCCAAGCATTTTACATGGGGAGTTCGGTTTCCTTATCTTTAACATGTTCTGATCTTTAGTAGGTACACAATCAAAGTTGACCGTGTTAGCTCATAATAAAATTGCCATTTTTATCACATGGTTCTTTTGTTGGTTTTGGTGGCTCTTTTTGGTGATGTCTCCCTTTCGAGTCACATACACACTTTCTCAGCAACAAAATCAAGAGTCAGTGCTACCACACAGCTCCATTGCCATATGTGTGCCAGCCTCAGCCGAGCACCTCCCACCTGTCCCAGCTGTTTAGAGATCAGTGAACAACCTCACCCTCCCTGATGCCTCCTGGCAGAGAAAGAAGACCTTAATTCTCATGATGCACTTCAAACACCCAAAGCTAATGGTCAGTCTCTTCCCCAAGCGTTTGAGTTTCTTTCCATTTTACATTGATGTTTACAGAAATGTAGGGTCCATCTCGTTCTCTCCTGCTTATCATTCTAAGAAATTTCTGACTAGGCAAGACTTGGGAACTTGGCTTCCCATGTAGCTATATTGGTAATAAACTGAGTTATTTTCTTATAATTGTTTATATAATCTACTGTTTTGCCATTCACACAAGTGATGGGGAGGGAGAGGTTGATCTTGTACCCGAGAGCAGCGTTAACCTCTCAATGGCACTGTAGCCATGAGGGAGTTCTCCTTAAGTTCCCCATGCTCTCTGGTTCACTTTTGTCTTCAGTGAGAATTTGTTAGGAAATCTGAAGGCATCTATTGAAAACTACTTTGCCAGGGGACTCTTTCAGCCTTCAGACTAGGAAGGCAGCAGTATTTAGCACCCCAGTTCTTCAAGATATTGAAGAATATATACCAGATCACACAGCAAAAAAGAGGCAGAAAAATCCCTTTCCTCTGCAGAGCAGTGAGAGTAGTTCTTGCTGTCCCTCTACCACCATGCCAGAGAAGTCTGTTCCCACTTTGTCAACTCTGTCTGGCTATGTGGTAGACAGTAGAGGAAGGCCCTCCTGTTGCAATAGCCCTGCTCTGTGTCCATGTGCTTGGGATGTGGGAACTGAGCTGTGTACTTTGGGAAGCCAGGGCATTATTATGAAATGAGTCACTGTATTTTTCTTACTAGAGTTTCTCATAAGAAATCTCAAAACTCTTGTAGCCTCAGACTTGACCTACTGCTGGCTATGGAGCCAGAGTCTTCCTGACAGTTTTTACCTTTGTTTGTTCTCTTCACTTTTCCCTTAGCAGCATAAAGAACATCAAGTCAGATTTTACTGTACTTGGAGATAGTCCACAAAACTGCTCGCTCTCTCTCTGTGTCTCTCTCTCTGTCTCTCTCTCTGTGTCTCTCTCTCTGTGTCTCTCTCTCTGTGTCTCTCTCTCTCTGTGTCTCTCTCTCTGTCTCTGTCTCTCTCTCTCTCTCTCTCTCTCTCTCTCTCTCTCTCTCTCTCTCTCTCTCTCTCTCTCTCTCCCCTCTCTATCCCAAACTTAAGTCTCCTGTGTAGAGACTGTCCTTTTTCAGTTGTAAAGCCCTGGAGGTTTGGAGAACGCTGAAGTTACTTACTAGTTTCTGTGATTTCTTTATTGAAGTTATGTAAATAACCGTGGACCTCTGTATATATATCTGGGACATTTCAGGGTCATTGCAAAGCTACTGTTTGATTGTGTGTTGGTTACCAGCCACTCCTAGTCTCTGGAGACCATGGTTCCCATTCGATCTGACCATTACATTGAACAGAATGTTCTGGGTGCTGGCTCTATACCAGGGCCTCTGCTGAGTTTCAGTGACACAAAAATAAGAAAATACTGCTGCCCCTCTAGCTGCTTATAGTCTGGGAGATTGACACTACTTTTGACTGTCATGTTCACTTAAAATCAGCCACAAACTAAAAGTTGTGAATTTAGAGAAAAAAGCCCAGAATTAAGACCTCCACTCTTTGTTTTAAAGCTTTAATGTATCAAAGTCTGAGATCCAATTGCAAATTAGAAAATGACACATTGTGTTAGTGCTGCCTAAAAACAGATCCATGCACTAAGATTTTTGAATGTTTCCATCTTGCTCTTCGTCTGAGTTGTGGCTAGCTATGAAAATAGTGTCGAGCATGACAGTGGACATGTGCGCGCGCACACACACACACACACACACACACACACACATACATGCACATGCAAGCACGCACTCATGCATGCATGCACGTATGCACCAGGGTAGGGTCTGCTCTGTAAACAGACTATGTGGAAGGATTACTAAGAGGCCCTAGAAATCAACATTTAAACACTAAGTTCAATACATTTCCTAAGGTAGGCTATTGTTTACAATGAACAAACAAACCGATCTTCTCATTTGTGAACATAATATTGACATAAAAATTAGTATCAAGTAATAAACTACTGTATGTTGAGTTATATTTAGCATAGGTCCTATAGTCCTCAGCTGTGCACAGTCCTACTTCTGCTGGCCATTTGAAAGAGAAGGTATCACATTATCCCATGAATGTTAGTTACATGGAGCAGTAAGACATTTCTGCAACACTCGGGAAAGGCCCTTGAGTTTGGAAGAAAGAGTCTTTACTAGTTCCTATTTCCTAATATTCTAAACTTCGTTATTCCTTAGCAGGTAGTGATCAAAATCCTGGATGTTTATTGCATCTAAAGATTAAACACAAATATACCCAAGGAAAGTGAAAATTACCTATGACTCCCAGCCCAAAATAATCTACTAACCTAATCTTTATTATTACTTCAGCCTTAATAACTAACTAAGGTCAGTGGAAATGTAGCTAGGACCCTGTTTATTCATTTCTGCTTTCCTAGTGATATTCTATTGATGATATATTTCTACTTACTATTAAAATACTCTTATCAAGTAACAAAGGACTGCCTGGTCTGGCCTCAGCGGGAGAAGATGCACCGAACACGCCTTGAGAGACTTGAAGCCCCAGGCAGTGGGGAGGCCTGATGTTGAGGGAGCATCCTGTCTGGGGACAGTGGGAAGGGGGAATAGGATGAGGAACTGTGGGAGGGGGGACACGGAGGGGGCAGTGGCTGGATAAAAGAAAAACAAACAATAAAGAATAATTTTTAGTGAGCTTATCACTTGTCTCTCTATTATATGTCATTGGTATGTGGGAGGAGTCTGTCTTTTCCATAATGGCTTCTACCATGGAAAATCTTGAGATGATTTTATATTATGTGGATTGCTGTCTATATGCAGGTGAGGGCAGGCACAAGTTCAGGCGAGAGTCCATGATTGGGCAGTGGAAAAGGAAGGTAGACTGAGAATTTTAGAGACCAGTACAGAGAATACAGAGAGAGAGAAGAAGGGAAAGAGGAAGAGGCAAGATGGAACCAATAGGAGAGGAAGAGGAACTGAAACCACACAGTCCTGGGAGCCATAAGTATTGGGGATCTCTTAGATATATGATTAAATAATGAGTAGGGTGCATCAGTCCCATCAGGTGTGTAGTTTGTGTTTATATCAATTGAGTTTTGAATTCATTGTGCAGGAGTTTTGTGGGTTGAGAATTTACTAATATAAATCTAATGGATAAATTACATGCCTCTAGAGTTTGATATTACAGGTTATGGGAATGTGACCAGAATTTGTAGCAGGAGAACTGTGAGTTGGGCAGTCACTGCATGGGGCTATCCATGAAGGTGGCAAGACCATTGGGGCCAGAGAATAGCTAGCATTAGGGTGGGATGGCGCTTTTATTTTTTATTTCATGCAACAATAAAAGTATTTTTCTATAATTTATTAGTTTGAGGTGTAGGGTCTTTATTCTGTATGTTGACCAGAATCATGCTAATCGTGCTCGTTAGGTTTAAGGGAGAGCTACAATCTCTTGCTTCACCATCTAGATCTCATAAACAGTCCCCTCTAGGGACCAGTTTCTCCTTTTGCCTCCTAGAATGAAATATTCACTGATGTCACTAAGACATTGGTGTTTTCATATAAAAATAGCTGTGATCCACACAGGATAGATCCATACTACAGCATTGTCTCAACAGAAGGAACACTGGAACATCCTGACAAAAGACAAGATTTAAGCACTAAGTTGAATAAACCTCTTAAGCCAGGCTATTGTTTAATGCTAAAGCATTCTCACAGTACTAGCCATCTGAAAGCCAGACTTTTCTCCAGTTAGGACTTTTCTCCAGTGTCAGGATCAGCACATGGTCGACAGATAGTCAGGAACAGACTGGTGTAGTGCGGGCTGTAGGCAGTTTCCCTTAATGGCACCCCTCCCCACAGCACCCTCTTTTCTGCCCTTAAAAGGCTCTTGATGAAAACTCTGGTGATAGTGATGAACATGATGTTTTTGTTGACTCATTTTTCTAGACACAGAAAGTTAGGAAAAGTATTTTTCAGCTTAGATAATTTTTAAAGATTCATTATAGTAATCTGAGGTCTTACTCTTCTTTCTTAATAATAAATAAAATTCTCCCAAATGTTA
Source organism: Rattus norvegicus (assembly GCF_021556685.1). Taxonomy (NCBI): domain Eukaryota; kingdom Metazoa; phylum Chordata; class Mammalia; order Rodentia; family Muridae; genus Rattus; species Rattus norvegicus. Next base: position 124,087,271 of record NC_141536.1, read on the forward strand.
AGCAGTCATGTTGCAAACGAGATACGCTGTATTTCGTCACCTGGAGGGAACCTACTCGCTCCTGAATTAAAAGACTTTAAGACTGGTGACTAGCTAGGGTAATAGAAAATACTATATCTGGCCATTCAGTCTTTGTTTTGAATAATGTTGCTTCTATATTCAGAGGCATGAAATTTCTCCTCAGTGACTAATTATGCTACAGATTAATTAGGAAAAGCATAGTGCAGAATAGAACAGGAATAGAACAGAAGAAAAGTATTGGAGTTCAAATGTAAAGACCTGGCCTTGATGGCTACATCCCCCATCATTTGCTGGAGAACCTCAGGCACAGCATTTATCCTTTGAAAATCAACCTCAGACTTGGTCCACAGAAGTAAATGTGACATGTGCAATACAAGCCCCGTTAAGGTTTCCTATCAGTCAAATGAAAGAATAAATATTAAAGTGACTTATAAATGCTAAGGCACTTGTGTGTGCTCATTATTATCACCATCATTTCCTTTTTCCCCCAGAGAAGAGTTCATATACATGCCACACTGCTAGATTAGTGAATAATCATATGCCTTCTTCATGGTCTAGAAATGAGAGGTATACTTGGTAATTCCCATCTGCACATAATATTCTCCCAAAAAGCTAGGTCCTTGTTTTTGTGTGCTTCTACTTATCTCAGCTGTATTTTGCAACCACAGAAACTACAGAAGACTAAGTGATAAGCCCCATGTACTCAGCTTGTCCTGTGGCACTCTATTGACCAATTGCAGAGACTACCCAGCTAAGCACCTAGGAATTACAGCAGATGTCATTTGTCTCCTGCTGGGATGACACTCTGGAGGGTAAAGCTAGTCAGGCCTAAACTTCTAGGAACCTATGCTCCACAGAACACCCTCAATGACAGCATAGATAGAGTCTAATATGTGGATGTAGTTATGTTTGGAAAATAGATTAATTAATAGATTATTTAGAATACACATTCATTTTCCCAAGAAAACGATGTCATGACAGGGATGAGGTTCCCAAACAAGTCCAAAAAAGCTGTCCCTGTCAGGAGATATGAGTCTTGGAAACAAGGGCCCTGATCGTGCTCAAGGAAAATAGCAAGAGCTATTTCTTCCATAACCCTAGGCGGAGAGCCAGCTCTAGAAAGAAATTTGAAATGAGATAGATGACTGTGATGTCTTTTTCTGGCCTTTGCTGCTTTCCCACTCTCCAGGCTGTCTTGTAGCTATATGGAACACATCATACCTACCGCTCTCCTCTCCCTTTCTGTCCAAGGTCTGGCGCTCAGCCAAATGAGAAGTCACAGCCGTCTGCACCCTGAATGAAGGCTTGTAGAGAGGTACTTTTTAACAAGGGGACCATGGAGATAGGCCAAGTTTCCCCAAGATAACTCGCAGTGTATTTTAGTATTATTTGATCAAAGTTAAGTGAATTTTATACAACTCTAGTAGGGGTCAGTAGGTCCCTGTGTCAGCTGCAGACCCAGATCTATGTATTCTTTAAAATACCATGATTTTTCATACTTCACTGCACCAGAGACTCAACAGAAGCCTTGGGTTTGTCAAGGTTTATTTTTAGGTTCACAAGGGAAGGTGAATGTAAACTGGAAAATCCCTGTGAAGTGTATACTTCCTACGTGAGAACTTCCTTGATTTTTCAGATGCAATCTTTAGGGCTACATTCTTTGCAGCAGCTTACAGGTATTTCCCTAGATTTGTATACAACAGCTTCTTGGTCACACTTCAAAAGAGAAGAATTTTTTCCTTTCTTGAGGCAGGATTTTATGTACCTTAGGCTGACCTCAACCACACGGTGCAGCGGATGATGGTCTTGATCTTCCAGCCCTGCTGCTTCCTTCTCCTCAGTGCTGGGTTCCCGTGTCTACCCCCGTGCCCTGATTGTGCACAAACCTAGGTTTTCATGAGTGCTTGGCAAGATCTTACCTAAAGTGAGTGACATACTCAACTACAGAAAGAAAATGTTAAATTAGTTTAAAGGAAAAATCCGTAGTATTTGGGTCTAGCACAGTCCACAAGCCTGGTTTTCTCTCCCCTTGAGATCCAGCCTGTCACTGAAGAGGAAGAGGGAAAGGCCTGGAGGAGGGACATCACAGAACCTTTGAAATGCAGGCCATGTCTTCTCCAACTGCCCTACTTCACAGTTGCTAATCCCTGTCCCTCCTGCTTTGTCTAAAGTAACACAACACACAGATTCTTACATCAACCTGAGAAAGATGATGCCAGTCCTGTGGTGATCATCAGATGTTACATCCTTTTTTGTTTTATTCCCTTTGGCTTCCACTCCTTTGAGTTTATATTGATACTGAGTTTACACTATGTCTTTCCTTTTGTTATGATCCTGTTTCATCCATGTTTCTTCCTTTCATTTTTTAACTTACTACTAGATAAAAACATGTTAGAAATGAACTTTGAATGCTGGGGTGCTTCCTCCTCATGATAAGACACATGTGTGGCGTGACCACATCATACTGTGGTCCGAGATGGTGTGTTTTCCCGAGGAAGCCTCCTTTCAGCTGCTTCTCTCTAACCACTTCAGCCTTGCACACTGTGCCACACTTCAGAACACCATTGTACCTGAAAACCAGTAGGCACTGCACTAAGTCACAGATGCTTTAATGCTCTTAGCTTTGTACTTTAATACTGTTCCCTAAGTGAACAGATATAATATAGTAAACTTTTACTCAGCGCTTATTGTTTATAGAAGTTGTTGCTGACAGAGTGCAGGGGCCTGGCACCTACAATAACTTATCCAGTACAACCAACTTGAGAAGCGATTCTGTGAGCCTTGAACCTTTTCATTTTCAACAGGCAGACAATTCAACTGCAAATAGCATGGGGGGACGGGAGGATGAACTTTTTACTGATGTCCCTGACAACTCCAAACTTTAGGTACAGCTTGATCAGAGACAGAGTATTCTGAAAACGTGGTTCCTCACCACTGTTAGTTCCATCAGCCTCCATGCTGGCTCTGTTCTCTGCCTGTATATGGTGGTTGATCCTGGCATCTCTAGGTCTTTTCTTCCCCGGGGGACAATGAACAGACCTCTACCCAAGACAGCTGTGCTGGCTAGTTTTATATCAACTTGACACAAACTGGAGTCATTTTGGAAGAGGAAACCTCAATGAGAAAATGGTACCACCCATCTGGCCTTTCAGAAGCCTGTGGTACATTTTCTTAATTGATGATCAGTGTGGTACAGCCCACCTTGCTGTGGACACTGCTCCCTCTCGGCTGTTGGTCCCAAGTGGTATAAGAAAGCTGGCTGAGGAAGCAACGAGGAGCACACCAGTAAGCAGGATTCCTGCAAGGCTTCTTCAGTTCCTGCTCTGACTTCTTGATGGGCTACAATACAGAGATTTAAGATAAACTGAACCCTTTCCTCCCCAGGCTGCTTTGGTCAAGATGTTTTAGTGCCCTAACTGGAACAACAACCACTTAAAAAGACATCAGTAAAGAAATTGATGTTCAACAAAGACAAATCAATTTTCCAAATCTCTTAGCCAGATGGGGACTAGAAGAGACTGTTTTGATTCAGTTATCTATCCATACCTCCATCCCACAGTGACAGTTAATGATGTGTAGGCCACTATGCAGAGAAGAGAAAGCACTGCCTGGGATGGCCCTCGATGTTAAGAAAAGGACTTTGGGAATTATGAATGTCTTTAGTTATAGAAAGCATCTTTTCCTTTTCGTAAACTCTGTATGATTTGTGAAGTCATCAGGGCTTATTTGTTTGTTTGTTTTAAACAACAATGTCATGAAAAATAGTCCAACACTTTCTAGTTTCCAAAGTGTGCTTTGTACACCCACCTCTCCATACTCAAAAGCAAAAATGAGAGCAGGCCATTGCGGATTATAAAACTGGCCCTGGGACATGCCAACGCTGAGTGTGAGTCCTTGGGCTACACTGTCTGTCAGCTTTGTGCTCTCTGCCATTCTCTTTGCTGATAAACCCTAACAGATCATCTTAGCAGATCATGAGAAATGAGGAACAGTGACTTTTGAATATGTCTCTTTATTATAATGTTTAGTGAATTACCGGCTTCTAAAATACAGTTGAACTATTATTTTAACTTGGAGTGAATAAAACAGAATGAGAAGATACCTTCAATGAGAAACTGGATTCAATTCTCAAAAGATGATGGTGATGGCAATAAACATATTCCTATATTAATTATTCCTTTGGAAGGAAAAATTGTACTGACTTCATGTGACAAATATTAAAATCTTGTGAACAGCAGTTTGGTGATCTAGTCCTTATACAGTGTTTAGTCATGGTTGTGAGAGATACCAAGAATACTGTTCAGCAAGGAGTAGACTATATATAATCAATGGTTTGACCTGGTCCCCCACATCTCACCCCAATTCCAACCTCAACTAATATTGAAGTTCCACTGTATCTAAGTAAATGCTAGAGAATCAGCTATACAGCTTTCCCAGAAGAAGCTACACTGGTCATCTCGTCATTGGCATTGCCACCCCATGCTGCTTGCCCATGTTGAATTAGTTCCTTATCAACAGCACCTAACCCTAGGCAGTGGTAACGGTAATAAAACTGCTTCACTAGACTGTGTTGGGAGTAACGTTGGCAGGCTCCTTCATTTCTCTGCTTCTCCTTAAGGAGAAATGCTCCCAAAGCATTGTTTAGGGCTGTAGTAGCTAGTGTGGTTTCCATTGACTGCATTCTGCCTGTAAGCATTTGAAAAACAAGTCGAAAATCATACACTCTGTATGAATTCTGTCTGTCTGCCATAAACTCAGTGTATAAATATGGCTCAATATTTTTATATTGATTACATGTTATGGTATTTTATAAGCGTTGTTAAATAAAACATATTGAAATTTAATTTCACCAGCTTCCTTTTGCTTCTTCAATGGACTATAGAAAATTTCAGATTACTTGTCTAGCTCATATTATATATGTACTAGCAAGTTCTGGGTCTATTATCATTTCTATTTCCCTCCATCTATGGTAGGGGCTTAAGTGTCAGCTTTTACCCAAAACAGTTACTTCCTGTCCAGGTATCATTTCCTTTTTGCTGTGGTCTAAGGGCCTGCATTCTCCTCTTAGCAGCACATCCATTGATGTTTATTTCTCTTGGTTTCTTCCCTCTGGGGGACACTGTGGATCTCCTTCCTTACCAGTGCCTCCTTTGTCTCCTCTGCATCTTCAACATCTTTGCATGTGCTTTTTCTATCCAAAGTCATTCCCCTGCAGATCTCCATGGGGAAGGATTCCCCAGCTTGCAATGGCAGCTGAAGAACAGAACTGCATTTGGTGAGTTATAAGCTGAAACATCTGAGAACAAGGGCCAGTGGCTTCTCTGTGTAGGCAGAGTCTGATCTTGGCTTCCAAGTTGGCACTTTACTGCTAAGTAATGGGGAAGGCGGGGGGGGGGGGGGTCATTTGATGAAGATGGAAAAGCCAGCATTAACTTCCTCTGTTGATCTCTCTAAGGGAACCTGATGGCATTCAGGAGAACAAAACCTCAAAACTTAAATCTCCTCTGAACACTGACATTGGCAATAGCAGAATTGGGTGGGGGTGGGGACAACAATGTATGTTTGTTTATTTATTTCTCCTGTTAACAGAAGCCCCATGAGACAGTGTCTTTTCCTGTTGGTGGATGTCTTTTCACTATGGACTCCAGGCTATGACTGCCAGAGTTCAGTAATACCTGATTGGATCATTCTACTAGATTCTTCTCCGTTACCAGAACCCTGTGCTTTTTAAGCACTTTACTAATTCTGCTGGGTATAACATTCACCAGGGATCTTGCCTAAAATGTACCTTCCCCAACCCCAGCCCCTAGGGATACAAATGCAGTAGATTCTGGGTGGAATCTGTAACATTTCTTAACAAGCTCCCTTGGTGATTTTGCTGGATAATGCTAGCACACTTTGCAAAGTCTTGTTTGTCTCATTGCACCAGGTTAAGTTAATTTCTCTATTGCTTTCTTTCTTGAAGGTTGTTTCATGTATATCAGCAGAGTGTGAATCACCTGGGAACCTAAATATAGATCTCTTAGCCCCACCTCAGACCTTGTGATTCAGAATTTCCACGAAATGAGTCCTAGGATTCTTTTAAAAGGGGGGAGGGGCCTGCTTGGTGCCTTTGTTGCAGCCAGTCTTCTGCTAGAGTCCATGCTGGTCTTACCAACTCTCTGAGGAGGTCCTACCTCAAGAGCAAGTAGGGGCTTTCTTTGCTATTTTAAGCCCCTTTCCTCATTTACCCCACAATGTTCAAAATTGCTGTTCGGTAAGTCAGGTCAGCGTGGGATGAATGCTAAGAGGTTTCTCAAGTTTCCAGGTGCTCTCGTAGCTTGAATATTGACTTTCAAACCAGTGTGTTCTCTGATTGGAGGTAACAAGTGTGGCCTAGCTGTCAACCTTGTTTTGGTGCGGATGCCCTCCGTCATCCTTTCAGTCCAGGAATTGAATGTTCCCTGGATCTGAGCAGACAACATGGCGTGTGCCCTTCCTCATTGCATTTTTTTACACTGCCCGCTCAGCCTTCCATCGGATTTGTACAGTGGGACATGCTTGGACTGCCTTCAACCTTGAAGTGTAGTCACCGGTCTCCAGAGAGATAGTAAAAGACCTGATCCCTTTGCCCTAGGTCTTACCTAGGCTGCACAAGTTACTGGTGGCAAGGTATCCTCCCAGGTTAGACTTGTGGAGGCAGTAGCTTGTCTTGCTTCTGTGGTGGTTCTTGCTCAGATAGAAAGCTGTAAATCCAGAACCAAAAATTGAAACAAAAAGAAGTGGTTAGGACTAGAGTGTGCCAAGAAATGATATTCACAGAATTTGTCCTTGGCCTAGATGGCCAACGAGCTTTCAGGTTGTGAAGTCTCCTCCTGGTTAGTCTACTTCCTAAGTACCTGACCTCTGTAGCATACCTTCTCCGAACTTGAAAGAGTTAAATGCTTGCTATCCTCTTTGAATATGGTAGATTTGTCTGTATTCCTTGCAGAAGGTCAGCTCATTGCTCAGGCACAATCTAAAGAGTCGTGGTATCAGCCCTGCGTGCTCCAGGGACAGTGTAGCTGGACTATTGTGCTCCATCTGTTTGCATCCTGGAATCTTGTCTGTGGACAAGCATTGGATTCATTTTTATGCCAGATTAAAAAAGCAATAATCAGGAGAAAATCCCTTTGGGAAATCCTATTCCCAAGTGATGGCTGCTTCTTTAGGATAGTGAGTCAAGGGAACAGGACTAGAGACCACAAACTGGGATTTAGTAACAAAGGGATGGGAACTGACCCTAGAAATATATGAACAAGAGAGGTCTGATGAGTCTTGACAGTTCAAGGACTGAAGAAGGAGACTAATCATTTTTTTTCCTGCCCACCCAGTCTTCATACAAATGTAAATATGTCTCCTTCAACAAATTGCCAAATGTGGTTTTAATTTATAAGCTACAGACCATCCTTGCTGAGGGTCTACTCAGGAGAGAGGGAGAGAGGGAGAGGGAGAGAGGGAGAGAGGAAGAGGGAGAGGGAGAGAGGGAGAGAGGAAGAGGAGAGGGAGTGTGTGTTTTCTCTCTGCCTTCCCCTTTCTTACTCCATCTTACCTCCCTCCTTCCTTCCCCCTCTCCTCCCCTTTTCTCCCCAACAGTGCCTTTTTTGAAGTCACAGGTTTTATACTTTTTGAACTGGACATTTCCCCCTGTCACTTTTCTTCCAAAGACATGCCTGACCCCATTGTCGGAGGACTTTAAGACTAGAATAGACTGCTGTATTTCTTAAAGATGTTTTTTGAAGTTCCCAGAGGAAATACATGTGCTTTTTAGACATAACTAAGTCAGCGTCTGAATCCACACTGCGAGTGAGATTTGAAGAGCCTGTCGCTATCGCTGTACCACACTTGATGCAGTGGATGCAGAACCCATTGTTGTTATTTATGACCCTGTCTGCCTGCCATTGTGGGCTTCTTCCAGCCTTGGGGAATTTACATCATTCCTAATAGCAAAAGGCTTTCTGGTTCCCACAGAGTTGTTCAAAGCCTGACTCATGCTCCTTATGTTAATTGTTCAGCTCTGAAAATACAGCACTTACAGGGTGTGGCTGTGAGGGGAAAGTCGACTGTATCTACAGGGAATGCAGGACATGTTTAGAAGTGTTTCACACATAAATCCCCATCACTCCCGATCTCTCAGCCTCCCCTCTTTTGCCTCCCCCTCTCACTTAACTTGACGTATTCTTTTTCCAAAAATTAATTTTAGGAAACAACTAACTGAAAAACGGCATACTACAGTGCAATCTAATCCAATAAAGCCAGTTATTCTCTGTTCACTGACCATTAAAACCAATTTAGGTTACAAGTAGACATGTCTCTGAAAGGTCCTAGCCCAGGTCTAAAGCCACAGTCATGGTTGAGAGCTCATGGACACTCCTAACTTAGTATTGTGAGCTTCAATTAGATCAAGGCTTTAGAGAAACACTGGATGGTACCTTTGACTGCCATCCTCCAGAATTTCAGGGACTATCACTATTGATCCCCTATAGAAGCCTCCATTAAACAAAGACTGACGGATAGGTACCAAACTGTTCCTCATGGGTCACCCATTGTATAGGAATTTGATGTGGAAGACTACTTAGTGTCCAAGACAACAAGAACTGATAACACCGTATCTGGACTATCAGCTTCTAACCTAAGGGAGGAAATTCCAGAAACATTACATGGGTCAGCTCTGGCAAAGGTTGGCAGTCTTTTAAATTCTGTAATTACCTTTTTATGAAGCTTCATGGTTATGTGTTTTAAAGGCAGATAATCTGTATATAAAACCATAGCTGTGACTACTCTAAAAAGGCAGAGAGACTCTTAGGTTATACTGCTGCTGCTGCTGCTGCTGCTGCTGCTGCTGCTGCTGCTGATGATGATGATGATGATGATGATGATGATGGTGATGATGATGATGATGGTGATGGTGATCATGATTGCATGATTGGTTGGTAAGCAAGATTGAAAAACTTTTTTAAAAATACCAATATTAAAAGGTTTAAGTTGGCACTGTATTAAGGCTAACATAGACTATATCGGTAAATAAGGAAAATGAGGAGAAAAATCTCAGGCTTGTCAGGATGCTGGCCACTGTCTTCTCACAAGCATGCTGCCGCTGGCTCAGGGACTCTGCCCTTTGGGGTTTGGGGCCACAGAGATACCAGATATTGTTCTAGATGGCTTGGGCTCCGCAGTTTCACTTTCCAATTTTGTACGGTACCTATGAATGCATGAATTGAGTAGACAAGAATACAAAAGCAGTTGTGACCCACACCAGACAATACCCAACTGAAAGCAGTTGAAACAGCCAAGAACAGCAGCAGTCTCTTTTACTTAGTATTTACAAAATAAAGCTGTCCGTCTGAGCTTCCTAGTGTACTGTTCTCTCTGGTGTTCAGCTAATAGACTCCTGTGTGAACCTTTGTTGTCTTTTGGAGTAGACACAAAGAGCCCTCCATGGAGCGTCTGATTACTTTGCCCAGTGTGCGGAGAGTTCACCTCCTCCTGGCATAAAGCTCAAGAGGAACACGCTGAAGGAAATGTAGGTCCAGCATGTTTCCTGTTTCTCATTTGCTGACTGCTTGTGTGGATAGTTGTATCAGCAGTAGAGTCTATCACTTAATGGCAGTGTGCATAGAACCTAATCAGTAGCCCCTCTGTTGTTGGTTCTCCCACGGCCATAGATTAATGCATGTCCTTCCCACCTTCCTGTAGCTCTTGCTTTCTGGACAGTGGGAATGGACTCCTTGCTTCACAGGTGTGTTGCAAGAAGTGATTAATTACAAGCTCTTTGAAGATGAAAAGCACCTACTGGTGGTGTGTTTCACACAGCTCTTGGGGCAACTGCAGACAGACCTAAAAACTACATTCCTTTTGTCAGATGCTTGTTCTGACTTTAATGTAATTATGACAGCCCTTGGGCCCCTTACAGCAACATATTTATGTTTTTTTCCACAAAGCTTAGCCAAAGTAAACATTCCAGCTTAAATGCTTGAATTTAGTGGCTAAAGAAGTTTCTTGCTATTTGTAAATGTATTGTTGTCAACTCTTTGCCAAAATTAAGGGCTTAAGTCTCTCAGTTTCCTGTGAAGTTTCTGTCCTGCCCTGGAAGTTTGTTTTATAAAGTTTGTCTTATGTATTGTGTGTCCTGTGGAAGAGGAAGATTGGATGATAGATAGATAGATAGATAGATAGATAGATAGATAGATAGATAGATAGAGAGATAGATAGAAAGAAAGATAGAGAGAGAGAGACAGATGATAGATTAAACAAGATAGATACACTGTTATGGTTATACTTTCTTTAATGTTACCGTCTGAATTTTTTCCAGGACTGACCAAGTCCAGTTAACTGAGGCTTATTCGCATATGATTGATAACTAAACCAGCATGTGCTGTGTAATACCTTAAAATGTCCTGAGTGAATTTTCAGATTAATATTTACTTAGAATTAGAAACTGTATGTGTGAGTACTTTTGCATATGCGTGGGTATGCACAAACATACTGTGTTCTGGATATATCTAAGCATTTCCTCCTATGAAAAGTCAGTATATCAACCCGAGACAGTATTTGCCTTTGATATCTCAAAATGGATACCTATTTGCTTTGGTTAAAACAAATTCATTTTGATTCCATTGATGAACCAATAAGGAAAATTCAGAACATATCCTAGTTTAGTGGGAAATGTGGATGTTATTCTTTGATTCAATTGGTATTCAACAGACACTTTGGGGCTTTCCTAGATATGCCAGGGTGTTGAGAAGCCAGCTGGTGCATGCCTTGCTCTTAGGAGTAACAGTCAGGGAGGGGGGGTTTGGAGGAGTCCATGCATCGCAAACCTCATATGCTCTACAATCTTTATTGTCTCTTTTAGTGTGAGAAGAGCTGAATCAAAAGGGACTGATGTGAGCAAACCACAGACCAGCAGGGACCTTGTGGGAAAATCTAGTGACTCAGTAATTACCGTGGTACCACGGAGGAGGGATGCCTCAGCCATTCTCCTGTCAGAACCTGTGGGTCAAGCACAAGATGACATAAGAGCAGCCAAGAGCCACCAGGAGCTTCCTGTTCAAAAGCTGGAAAATGTCTCTCAGACTCAGCCAGGAGACACTCGCAGCCAGCAGCAACTTCATCCTGGGGAGTGGTTAAAGACAGGGCTTCTAAGCAGGAGCCCTGTGTATAACTATGAGTCAGCATCGCCAGGTCCAAAGCAAAGTCCACGAGCAGCCAAGACACAGCAGAAACGCAGGAATTGTGGCTCTGTGGAAGACTCTGACCACCGCAGGAGAGTTTCTCTTGGAAATGAAGGATTAGTCCCGGAGGACTCAGTGGTGGAAACGAGCACAGCTGTCAGGGTTTTGCCAGCCTTAGAGTTGTCAAATCCTGGGTTGCTTTTGAAACAAGATTTGGCAAAAGCCACAGCTAAAGAAGAGCTGCATGCTTTGGAAAACCTCTCCTCCAGACATCTTGTGACAGACAACCCAGGGCAGGCGCGGCCAACTGGCTCAGCCACAGTCACTGAAAGATTAGCTCCAGTTCAGAGCGGCCCCAGCAAGAAAAGAAAGAAACTGCAAAGTTCCAGCAGAGGATGTAGTGGCAAGAAAAGCTGAGTATACAGTACCTGGGGTTTGGAAGGAATTAGGGTGATTACTTTAAATAAACAAATATTTAGGAGCTGGAGTTATGTCTCAGCTTTTAATCTTGCAGAGGACCCAGATTAGGTTCCAGGAACCTACAGGGTTACTCATAACCATCCCGAACTCCAGATCCAGAAGACCCAACACCATTTTTGACTTCCATGGGCACCGGGCATGCGCATGGTGTGCATAAATACCAGGAAAACACACATACATGTAAATCTTTTGGTAAAATTGTTTGTATTGGAATTGGCCTTCATAGTCACCTCCTGGAGGCTGTTTTCCTAACAAGCTTGTTACTTTCTTATCATATTTATAACTGTCTCCAGGAAATACATTGACAAAGAGCTTTCCACTGATCAAGGAGTAAACCATATATCTAGGACCCCATGGAGAAATCAGTAATGGTGGCCTCCTCAGCCCATCTCTATGAAGACCTTCTGATGGAAGAGAGAGACAGCGTCAGGTACCACAGGCCAGTTCTAGGGCTGCAGTCCTCTTGTTTCTCAAACTGAGTACCTGACAGGAAAAGTCGGTCACAGTCTCTGCATGTGGTTCTGTGAGGAATGCAAGTATTGGGGTCTCAGGGCCTATGGAATGAGGAACTGTGATTCTGAAATAGACTAACGTTAAAAACAATTCCCTAGAACTTACTTGCTACGGCCCAGTTACCATGGCTTACATCAGCTGGGGTCACACGTGGAAATGCACACCCCGTGCTTTCTTCAGACTTGTGAAGTATTTAGATTGGATTTGGTGTGTGAGTCACTCTGTTCCCAGGTTCTACTATAGGATGGACACAATGCCTAAGGAGCTGATACATCTGCAGTTGCCAGAGATGTGTGGGTAATTCATCAGTCTTGGGTGAAGACAGGGAAGAGCTGTGCTCTCTGTAACACAAGTTTAACCCTGTCCTTGTTTACACCTCCCATATTCTGCTTACAGTTAAGACAGACCAGAACTCAAACAAGCTCAGTGGCCATTCCAGTTCCCAATTTGGAAAAATTCCCAGGGTATTTAAATGTCCTCTTCAGTTGTGTAGCCAACTCTCAAGAAAGACAGGAAGTTGTCAACCTGGAAGTTTCATCTGCCACCCCAACCTCAAAGCTCTCAAAGCTACTTGCTGGTACCCCTCCCCTTCCCCACCTAGCTCTTCTCTTCTTTTTTCCTCCTTGAAAGCTAAGATGTCGTGTCCTCCATGGAAGCATGAGGAGCCCCCATTGTACACCAAGAAGCAGCTCACTCGGAGACCAGAGGGTGCTTCCCTTTCCAGAGCGAAGATATTCTGACCTAGAATAGACTGGGTTTTAATTGTTTAATGCTTAAGGTCGTATGCTATGCTGTACTGTACTTACAAAGGATGTGCTTTCAAGAAGTGTTTTCATTTTCAGTGTGTTCTATTATATTATAGGAAATAGTGGTTATTGTGACCAATGATTTAAAAAAATAGTATGTTAGAGTTGTAGATAAATGTGACCTTTGTCACAGCCTTCATACACAAAGAATTTTAACAGGATTAACAGAGCTCTGGGCTCCCACATTCTGCCATATATTTAAGGAATTTTTGCCCTTAATCATTTTCCTACAGCATGTTTGAAACACCTCTCCATCTCTTGTTTTTTGAATGGTTTTACAATTCTTTGAATATATGGATAAAGAGGGGAAATTAATCTCAAATGTTTTGTTACTTATCAGGTGGGGCATTAAGCATTGTCTACTGTTGGGAATCGTATGAGTTTTTATATCCTTAATTACTCTAACAATTTGGCATTTGAAAGTGCGAGGCAGTGTCAGGATTGATAGTCAAAACGAAGTTCTTCAATCCTTTGATCCTCCAAATTAAATGTATATTCGGGTCCCTGTGATTCTGATACTTGGAGGAAATGTTCATCCACTTCCACTGATAACTAAACTCAAGGCTTTTCTCATTATCTGAGATGCTAAGCCACCTCCATGTACTATCAAACGACATTTTAGTAGATGAAAGCTGGTTAGGCCTTTCTCTAATTTCTTTCTTTCTCCCTTCTCCCCCAATTTAAAAACATGGAAAAGCTGGCCTAGTGGCAGACGCCTTTAATCCTAGCTCTTGGGAGGCAGAGGCAGGGAGCTCTCTCAGTTAGAGACCAGACTGGTCTACATAATAAGTTTCCAGACAGTCAGAGGTATATAGTAAGACCTTGTCTTAAAACAGACGAACAAATCAGTATGGGAATAATCGTGATTTTTCTTGCACACTTACTTTTCTTTGCCACTGGAGGTTAGCTCACTGGGAGACATGCATATGACTTGTGAACTGCAGAGAGGAACTTGGTGCTGGAATAGCTATGGGGTGTTGTTCCCTTATTTTATGCTAAAGAAGTGTGAAAATGTATTTATTTTTTTAAAACAAGACTCATGGGCCATTCATTGGTGAAAGGAGTGTTTTGCATGTGTAGTGATCGCTAAGACACCAGTAAGAAAGAAGAAGACACAAAAGTCTCTGTATTTTAATGTTTGAAGAATGTAGTTTATCTCGGGATGGACCTTCTCAAAGTGTACCTTGGGGTATCAGTATAATTAATTGTTTTGATTTCACTAGTGATTGTACATGTCATTGGCCTTTGACTTCAGAAAGAAAAAAAAAAAAACCCAACTAGGGCAGACACATAGGGAAGGAAACATCTTTGCCCAAGAGAGTGATCTAGGATCAGTGTCAGGCTTCATGGTTTTTTTTAAGCTCCTTGGCAGGTCTCACTGTAATATTTCCACAAAACGGTAGTGAATGGCCCTCTGAATAATAAGCAACTTTTCAAGAGCCAAAGCATGCGGTGTGCAGCATGCTGGGACTGGAATATGGAAATTGTTTTAATTTCTTCTTTTCTCTTATGAGGAAGTCACTGCACTTGGTTTGTCCAGACAAGAGAGTTCATCCCCTGTATCGAAACAGTGATGAATCAAAACATGTTGGAGCAAGTTTTAAAAAATCAAAATTAAACTGGTTTCTCTTAAATAGCTTAAAGCTTTCCACAGTACAAAATAAATTAAGCATTGTAAAATGAAATTAATTCAAGTAATCACTCAGTACAGAAGTCTAAGCATATATATCATCAGTCTTGTAATTCCAGGGTATAATTAAATTCTCAGAAATCTGCTAAATTCCTCCTAATTTGGTTTCTATATACATTTAACAAGACAGAGAGCAAATGTTTGTTAATCTGTAGCATGCCAAAGAGAATGTGGGTGAAGTTGTCTTCTAATTGCGGGGGCCTTTCAGACTGGGCTTGAAATGTGTCTGGGTAAGGCTCATCTGTAGCACCTTATCCCCACACTACATTAAAGTTTCCATAACCATTCTGACCAGAGACTGAATTTTTGTTTATTGAAGTAAAATCAGTAAAACTATGCAATTGCCTCTGACTGGTGCTAATAGGTGCTAATTTGGCAGATTCTCAGACTGACTTTCAAGGTGGAATTAGATACTACCAAAATCTCCAGGAGAGCTCTGGTCCTCTCATGTAAGTACCTTTAATAGACTCAATGTCCACAGAATAAAACCACTTTTGTAATGAAAATGTACCTGTTCCATGAATAAATATTTGGATTTTGTGAATTTAAATACATTTGTTGTACAATCTGCTTACTTTTCAGGTAGGAGGATCTCACTATATACCATAGTTCCAACACACCATGGAGCCTACACAGACCTCAAAGTCTAGGAGTCTAGGTCCTTCTGCCTCTGCTAGGAGAGTGTGCGTGCGTGTGTGTGTGTGTGTCTGTGTGTCTGTGTGTGTGAGAGAGAGAGAGAGAGAAAGAGAGAGAGAGAGAGACAGACAGAGAGACAGAGACCGAGACAGACTTTAAAAACAACTGAATTAAGTTCAAAGAATACATATCCAAAGTACCCTGTTCTGAACATGTTATTTTTTAATTATGTTCTGACTGTAAGAATGTCTTTCCTCCCGGGAGCATTTCTTGGGTTTTGGAAATCTTGTTAAGTTAGATAAAGGAATCATTTGAACCACTGACCCTTAAGATTTAGGTTTTGAAAAGCTAATGAGAAACATTAAGATTAAATTTGACCCTTAAGGTCTGGGCTGTCTTAACAGTGTGACTTTGTTCCCACTGTGCTCCCAACTGAGTTTCAATAGACTCGGAGGGAGGGGTGTCTTTACATGGTCTTGACACCTTCCAGAGAACCCTGACATTCCCCAAGTGAACTCATTGACATGTTGTGTGAGCATCTAGTCTTTGTTCAGGACTGATTGAAGTTCTAGGGCTACCTCTTCTCTCTATATCGCCTTATATTTTGGATGCTTGGGCCTCTGGTCACTTGTGATTGGATTTCCCTGGTGGCCCTATATCAGTCAGCCAATAGTGCTTCAGTATCAGTTCGGAAATGTCATTAGAGCTGACATGCAATGGGAAGAATGACTAAAAATCGAGAAGGCCATTTTGTAGTGTTTTGGTTACACTGTGTGCCAATTCCCACACAGAGGATACACTGCCAGGGTGGGGTGGGGTGGAGATCTAGATTAGAGAGCTGGGACAGTATATCAGAAAGCAAGGTACTGCAAGCTGCAAATCCTGGGTCCAGGAGCTGCATTTCCATTGATTAATTTTAATTACGTTTTAGTATAAGCCACTTAACCTCCTGTTTCTTCATCTATCAAAATTGTCTAGTATTTTGAGTATAACCCATATAGCCGTCTAAGGACTGAAGCATACTAGACCCATGTGTTAATTTCTCCATCTGCTTAGAAATGCTTCCCTACACTAGTTGGGATCTCCTTTGTAGTTTGTAGTTCAGTCTAACTCCCTGGAGTCGGTTGAGCCTGCATTTTAGTATTTTTAGAGCCCCTCAAACAACGATTCTCATGCAGTGCATAGTTAAGAACTACTTTTGCGGGGTTGGGGATTTAGCTCAGCGGTAGAGCGCTTGCCGAGCGAGCGCAAGGCCCTGGGTTCGGTCCCCAGCTCCGAAAAAAAAGGAAAAAAAAAAAAAAAAAAGAACTACTTTTGCAAAATGGAGTATGTACACTTATGTAAATCCTGAATGTTGAAGAAGGCACAGTTGACCAGAATAGCCCTTTAAAAAGAAGGCTTTCTCCAAATCCGAAATTACATCTACTTTCAGACAAATGAGTAGGAAGTCTTTAGGGATACAGTGTCAATCAGTAGTAACGCGTTTTAATCACAGAGATGTGTTTCCTGACTTCTGAGGCTCCTCTGTTGTGCTGCATTCGACCCTCCCCATCCAAATGCTTCATTCCCCACACCGAGATACTGCTACCCTCATCCGGAAGATGAGCTTTCAAAGAGCCTAAATAATTGTCTGGAATTCTACATAAACCTCTGGGGTTTGCCTTTGATCCATGATCATTAATATCATTAATAGGCACTCTAAAAGCGCATGTGAATCTCAAGCTAGCATTTGGCAGAGCAATGGAAGAATGAACGCTTTTAAAATAGTTTGGCTCAGAAAGCGCATGTGAAATAACCCTGTGGGAAAATCGGGAGACTTTCTCATCCTGCAGAGGATTACCTAGGATGAGATACTGACCGTGTATTTTAAGTCCAGTTACATTTCTTAAAACCTCATTCATTACCCAGCCTGATTTATATTAGAGGCTGAAGTAGACTGTGAGAGGCCTCTATGATAATGTAGTTTGTGTTTGTTGCTTTCTACATAGTTCCCAGCAGACATTTTAATGTGTGTGTGTGTGTGTGTGTGTGTGTGTGTGTGTGTGTGTGTGTGTGTGAGAGAGAGAGAGAGAGAGAGAGAGACAGAGAGAGACAGAGAGAGACAGAGAGAGAGACAAAGACAGCGAACAAGCATGTGTTTGTGCATGTGTGTGTGTGGTTTCTTTAAAAAGGAAACCAGCTTCTGCAGGAGATTTACTACAGCTTTTCTCTCAGAAACCAGCTGGAGACTTTTCTTTTCCTGGGCTTCTACAGCAATGAAGCCCCAGAAGGCTGAGTGTGTCAGGGTGAGCAGATCGCTGACCTCCACGGGGGAGAGGTCAATTCAGCACATAAGACTCAAAGGGGAGGAAGAGAAAGCAAGGCCACAGCAGGGATTTGACTTGCTTTAGGGCAGGAGAGCGTCTATAAAGGAGTCCCCAGTCTCCCACGCCCTTTCGCCTGCTCCTCTGTTACCACTCAGCACTGCTCAGCTCACACACCACACCACACATACACAAGCACACACAGCCCTACCTCCTCCAAAATGTCTCACACCCTTTCTCCACGTGCCCCTAAGCTGTGCACAGATTGACAGCCCCTTCTCCAGAGGAGGCAGGTGATGGATTGACTGGAAATGTTTCTAGGCCCACTGGCTCTGAAGACCTTTTTTAGTTCCTCCCTCACACGCCTGACTGGTGAGAAGAACACAGAGGATTCTTTCCCAAACCCACTGTGGGTGCCTGGGAGGGCTTAGACCAGCTCATCCATTCTTGTCAGAGGAAGGTGAGTTGGTAAATCAGAGCCATCCCCAGCCAGAATGTGGAATGCTAGGCTGAGGCCTGTGGGACACATCCCAGAAGGAGGAGCCTGGAAAAAAAGGCCTTCTGTAAGGACACCAGGAGCTGGTGAAACAGCAACATGGTTTTATTTACATACTGCCCTGAGAGCGCCACCCTGGTGAGCTTTGTCCTTGTGCCATTCTTCTCAGTGGGAGATGAGCATGAAACACATGGAAAGGCTTTCTCCAGTGGCTCACCAGTGAGAAGGGTTCTGTCCATCTCAAAGTACCTTGGGGTCCAGCGGCTCTCTGAGCGAAGGTGTAGGGGACTGAGAAGGGTACCTGCTGTTAGGAGTTTTATTGTGAAGCTAAGAACCTCAATTTGGGAAAGACTCCAAGATAAATATGCTCCATCCATCTGTGTGCTGAGAATAGCAGACCAGCAAGCTCCCCCGTTTCTTAGCAAATCTGATGTTCTCCTGAACCCAGTTGTACATGAACTGGGCTCCTGTTTTACATGCTCGTTAGGTCTAATCTCAGATCCCTGTAATTTAGGAATGCTTATTGAATTTTTACATGTTTTACATGTTCGTTAGGTCTGATCTGAGACCCCTGTAGTATTTTAGGAATGCTTTTACATGTTCGTTCGGTCTGATCTCAGACCCTGTAGTATTTTAGGAATGCTTTCTGAGTTTTCAGGATCCCTTAACTTTTCTGCTACCAGCTCTGCACGTCTGCCTGAACCAGCCGTTTTGCACATGAAAGCAAAATGAGGAAGAAGGTTTGCCTTGACATTTAGTCTGTCCTCAATCCACTGGGGATAAACGCTATACAGTGTGAAAGTCATGGAGGGAAAATAATTGTTGGGAAACGCTCTGTAGGGGAAAAGTCATAACAAACATTTTGGAAGGGCCCAATCTACTGAAACTCTCTTTAAAACAGTCAAACATCAGGTCATTTCATAACAATAGAAAACTGGTCCTGAGGTCCTCCAAGGCTAGGCACCTGAACTGGGCACTGGTTTTTGTGGGAGGACGGTAGAGGAAGGGCATCAAAGGCTACTGTCAACAGATGTATCCAAAGCAGACAGCATTGTGCTGTGGAATTTAATTGGGCTCCAAGTTGGGTTTTTGCTGCTGCTGCTGCTGCTGTTGTAGTCCTATAGTTCATGTCTTGAATGGGCTTTTCTTTTTGCACACTGGTAGCAGGCACTGAATTGTATAGTCACTACCAAACAGATCGTCTGGATTCGAGCATAGCCTGGCTCAGTTCCCTTTAGAAGAGGGCTGTAGCTTTGCATTGCTATATAACAAGTTGCTATGGATTTAGTCTTGAAAGCACATAAACCTATTGATTCATCATTTATGACACCTTGTCTGGATCCTCAGTTCAGTGTTTTACAAAGGTGAAGTTTGGGGTATTAGTCACACTTTTCAAGGCTCAACAATGCAGTGGTCCATCCCTGAGCTTCCTTGCAACAGCAGGTCAAGGGTGCCAGTCTTCCAGCTGGCTGTGCCAAGGATGTCCTAGAAGCCATTCCTAGGTCTTTACCATGAGGACCCAATCACCTCATTAGTGGTGACACCGCCACTGCCCTGAATCTCTTACACACTGAGTCCACTGACGACTTCTTTGGTGACTAGAAACATTTTTCTTGTAAAAACAAACAAAAAACATTACTGTGGAACTGTGATTCTCCAGTGTCCCTGGGGAATTTGTATCTTAATATCTGTTCTAGGGAGACAAATACCCATCACTGGAGTATCAATATTTGTTCAATAACCGGGCTCCAGGAATTTTGTTCAATAACCAGGGTCCAGGAATCTTTGAAGGCCATCACAGATTTTGGCTCACCACTAGATTCTGCAGCCTGTAAGCTCTTCTGTGATATGTGTTCATCTAACCAAATGTCTTCCTCTTTTAATGTCCTCTTACCACATCACAGTTGAAAGAGTAATATCAGCCTATTTTTGTTTTCCTATAGTGTTTTCAGTGCTGCATGGCAAAGAAACTGAGGCACAAAGAATTCTGGAAATCCCCAATTCTGTCTAAACCCAAAACACAAAAACTGTTGTTAAGGTCCTAGTGGGAGAAAATTCCAAACCAGAAATGTGGATGAAAGAAATGTTACTGGAATCAAGGAAGCCTGGCCCAAAAATTCTTGCCTTTGAACATAAATTCTGGCTTGCACACCAAGAGGGTGAAATTAACAGTCAAATCATGGGCCAGGCCAGTGTGGAAGTAGAAGGGCTTGTGGAAATATTTTAGAACCTCCCTGGTAACAGTACTACAGCCAGCATTGTCTAGAACTCACAGTGAGCTAGAGATGGTTGGGTATAGATGGAGAAAGGAGGCTGTGTTGTGGTGAGACCCGAGCCTCTTCCCACCTCAGTCCTTGTTCCCTTTTCTTTACCCAGGAACACTGCCTCAGTTTTAGTCAAACTTGTAGAGCAGCCACACTCGCCCTGTGTTGCTGCTTTGTGATTTGAATTTGTGAAAGTATATTTCCAATGCTACAAAGCCATCGGGGGTATTTGAGTATTCCAACTTGAACTTGGGGGATTTCTATCTCTCTCCACAAGATGGAGTTTATCCAAGTCGTTCCTACATGGGTACCTGGTACAGAGGAATGGTCTGGCCCACACTGACATGACAAACAGGGACAGACAGGTAAAGACAACTCAAAAGATAATTCATCATCCTCGGTGAGCGAGGGCAGGAAGTGAGTAGCATTTTAGAGGGGAAAAGCAGAGCTCTGGTTATAGTCATGGAGATGTGCCTATAGCAGTCAGCTGCCAGCAAGTTGTAACCACCATTGATTGGCTCACTGGACTTGGCTACCTTTAGTTCTTTGGGTCATTCATGTGATCTAGATTTTAATAATTTTAAATGCTCAGATGATTTTCTGCTATAATATAGAAGGAGCCTTGTCAATGAGGTAGGCATATGGGATGGGGCTTAATTATATAACTGCTACTACTAGCAGACTCCCTATCCAGGTTTGTGCAGCAGAGAGACCCAGAAGTAACACAGTTTTGAAAATGCTCATAAAGTTCTATGTATATTTGTGTGTGTGTGTGTGTGTGTGTGTGTGTGTGTGTGTGTACATGTACAGACCTGTGTGTACACACAAGCAAGGGTGTGAAGAGTGAAACCTATGGAGACCTGTTTCCTCTCAGAACCCCTTTTCCTGCAATTCATTTTCTAATTGTATGAAGCAGAACATAGAAAGGAAGTCTGAAACTTCCCAGGAACAAAGGGGAAGCCCAAAGAGCTGCGACTTCATCTGTGATGCAGAAAACACCCATTGCTCCCTGACTTGGAGATGCCATAGTCAAGGTCAATAGAGCTAACGAATGTCACAGTATCTTCTCCCTGGAGCACCCAGGACCCTATGTGTCTATTTCCTGTTTAGCATTCATCACAGCGCTCCATAGAGATTAGATCCTGACAGAAACCCAAATTCTCAGATGAAGCACGAAACCAAACACCCCGGGAAGGAGATCTCCAAGTCCAAGCCCAGGCTGAAGCTCTTGAGGCCTTAGTTGGCTGTTCTTGGATCCTCTGCTGGGGAGGATCACTGCTTACACTAGCATTTGGCAAGTCCGTGATGAAAGCTCTTCACCCTCCTTTTGCTAACCACGGAGGGGACAAACTGTATGGCTGCCCGAGTAGTCCTTAGAAGGACAGCGCAAACCCATGTCTCTGGAATCACCAGGTGTCTCACACACGCTGCCAGGACAACATGGCTTCAACACAAAGCTGTACCTCTCCTATTGCTCAGATCTGGTTTTGCTCTGTGGATAAATAAGTCAACCCTTGGTCTCCTGGGTATGGATAGTTTCAAGAGACTGGGTGTTATGGGCAAACTTCCATTCAAATTTCTTTCTGGATTTAAGAGCCTTTCCCCCACGTTAATTTCCCTGACTTGCATATCACAGGTTAATACTGGACCCGTGCATAATGATACATAATTTGAGACTAGTAAAAGCCGCTCTGGACTTGAAAGGAACACACTCTATGCCAGAGAGGCTGTGCCTGGCACGCAAGTGCAGGCAGTGCAGGTAGAACACAGGTCCAAGGCATGGGAGCCACACCCTTTGACATGGTCTGAGGATGCCATGCAGGTCCCCTGGCTGCCAGGCACCCACACAGCCCCGACCCTGCAAGCACCAGCCCACAGCCTCAGGATCACCACAAAGCAGTTACTCACCAAGGAGAATTCATTCTTTTTAGTACATGCAGAAACACTGCATGCCGTCCTAGTGATGCAACAGCATGGTCTTAATGACTTCTAAACTTTGTTTTTAAGGTTTCTGGGGCAAGAACCTCAAAAGACCTGCCTCGGGGGCCACCTTCTACCTCAGGTAGCCGGGCTGTTTGTTGGCATTGTTAGAGGCTGACATAGTCTGAGCCAGGGTGTTTAGCTGCTTGTGTGGTGGGAAAAAATGTTAAGAAAAAAAAATAATTGTTGTTTTTGCAAACTATCTATTTAAAAACTGAACCTCAGGAAGCAGATCTGTGTTCCAGTGCTTGGATGAATCAGAGCTCACAAAGTATAAATACACATTAGCAGGAGGCTTCCCATAACCCGTGTACTTATGTCTCCCAGGCGGGAACCTCTGAACTCCTCTTTCTCATTCCCAGTAGAGCCAAGAAAGTGGCCCACAGTCCAAACGGAAGTGGCGGGGCTTCATTCAGCCTAAGTTCAAACCCCTTTGGACCTCCAGGACAGTTTTTTTGTTTGTTTGTTTTTCTTTTTCTTTAAAAGCAGCTGGTGCTTAGCTGCCCATCCTTCACTTGCAGGCGAGCGGGCAGAAGCCATTTAGGAAGGTGGGGACCCCCACCTCCTGCTTTCTTTGCCTCCTTTCTACCAAAGAAATATTGCTAAAGAAGTTAACTTTGACTCATTGACCCCTCAGATCAGCTAATAAAGATGAATCACACAGACCACAGCTTGCTTAAGGGACAGTGTAATCATTTTACTTAAAAATGATGTCAGGTGGTAATTTAGCAACAAACCCGCTTCCAGGCTATTTAATTCTATTTAACAAGGAGGGAAAACATTGTAATTAATGAAGAGCTTATACTTTTGTTCTCAAAATTTACTGCGTGTCAGCAAAAGGGGGAAGGGGCAGAGGAGAAAGGCTTGTTGACAAATGGAGATACCAAGATCCAAGTTTGGGGAGTTCTGATCCTGGGGTTCTGCATCAAGGAGAGCAGGAGGCGTTTCTTACCATGACAGTCTCACTTGCATTTAGTGAGGTTTAATATCCTGACTACTAACTCCCCCTCCACCTCCCACCCTAGTTGTCTAGAAACTCAGGACAACAGAGTAATCACCACAGCTTCAGGGTGATCCTCTTCCAGTATTTCATACCCTAATGTTAGTGTTTTAGCCAGTGAGATTCTGCCCTGGAACTTTACTCTGCCAAAGCTTCTTTTAAGAGGGGCTGAGAACACCTCCCAGGGCAGTGAAGCAGAGTCCTCTCTTCTACTCCCTGACCCCAGCATAACCACGTTCCCTTTGCTTCCTTCTTTCTCCACAATTAAGATCCTGGCTTTGAGCCGTGCCCACAGGGGTCTGACCTATGCCCTCCCACGACTCAGTGTCGGGGACCAAAGACTCGTCAAGACAACACCCATGAATCTCAAGATCACTTCCCTCCTGGAATGAAGAACTGCAGAAGCTCATTAACTTTTTTTTTTTCTTGGCACAAAACTACCTGGCAGCTACCCAAGGAATTCTAGAATCCAACAGAATCCAAGTTTACAAACCACCAGAACAAGGTATTACTTCAGAATGCTATTTGAATCTGGTGCTGTTTAATGAGAATGTCTCCTGGCTTATAGGGTCCCTGCTTCTCCCTCTCCAACCCCACCTTGCAGAAACCAGCTGTCTGCCGGCAGAGATTAATGACAAGGTATTGCTACACCAAGGCAAGATGTCATGGGAACCTAAAAAGTCATCACTAGCTGGGTCCTTCTGAAGTACCTCAGTGAGGCACCCAAACAAAACACTGTTGGATATACTCTTAGGGATATTGGAGACATTGAATCCCTTGATGGTCTGTGTTTACGCACAGGAGTTTCCTCCATCCTGAAATGAGCTGCCTGAAAATAATCTCTAGGCTGGTAGAAAAGGAGAAAGCTTCCTTGGGCTTGGGGGGTTGTGTGGGGAAGCAGAGCATGCCTCTCCTCAACATTGACCACGTTTGTTATACCATTAAGTCTAGGTTGCCAAAGAGCATTCTGAGAAAGGTAACCCTGGGCTTCCTCTCCAGAACCGGGGAGCTCCTGGTGACTACACAGCTGCTGGAACGTGTCCACATGGCTTTCACCACAACTCAGCCCTTGCTGAAGAGGAACCAGAGGCCAGCTTCCTGCACCTCCCAGTGTGGGAATTGACAAGGCCCTTGGAGCCACAGGGAACTACAGCTTTTGCCATCTTCAGAGGGCAGTTTGATCTTGTAACCCCTTGGAAAGTCAGAATACTGAGAACCAGGTCTCAGTAGAAGGTAGCAAGGCAGCCCAACACACACTCCCTGGACCAAGGTGGTGACTAGGTGAGCTCTAACATTAGTCTACCCACATAGTGGCAAAGAGACCCACTGAAGATAAGCGTACACACAGAGCCATAGGGTGTGGTCTGTAATGACTGCAAGGAATTACTATTAATCCAATCCAAATGGTAGAGAGAGAGAGAGAGAGAGAGAGAGAGAGAGAGAGAGAGAGAGAGAGAAAGCGCAGTCTCCCTCCTTCACCTCAATACCAAATCTGTTTAACCCTGTTAGTGCAGTGGGCACTCCCTGGGAGTGCTCCCAAACAATTCCCCTGCACACTGCAAGCCATTAATGCAGTGGTATTTATTTACACAGTATTCACACTTATCAAATGACAAGGGAATGGGGGGGGGGGCTGACCCTATGGCTCCTGCCTACACAGCAGCCTTGGTTTTTGAGTACTAGGAAGTTCTGCTATTTGCTTCACCCCCGCCCCTTTTCCTAGGCTATGTCCTCCGAATGAGCAGTGCCAAACAGCAGGGTGCAAAAGCCAGCTCAGAAGACTCCACACTGTTCCAGGTTTTCATACAAAAAATTTAATAAATATCACTTTTCAAAATTTATTGCCAGGAACAACACATCAAAGATGTATTTTATGTTCATATAACACTAATAGGACAATACAAAGTATCTTCCTGGGCTCCGTGGTGAGCCAGGATGACTGTTTTATAAGCCTTTTTTGATCTTGAACTTGGTAATAGCACTTTCATGTCCTCACTTAAGGCAGGCAGTGTACTCTATGGCCAATCTAAACAGTGCTCTAACTGGACATTTTATGGTTCAAGTATTCATCTAGCTTATTAGAATACTCCCTAAATGCAGTAGACAACAACAATGAAATCAAATCTACAAGTGGTTCAGCATTACATACGAATGGTGAAAAGAAATCAGAATTTACAAAGTAAGATTGGTAAGCTTCCAACTTCACACAATCTGATACTTTTAATGAGATCCAACCAGTCACATTCTGACTACATAGCTCAGTTTGTTCCCTTAAACTGCTCTGTCACAGATCGCCTGCCTGTCTCTTTTCAAGTCTAAAGCAGGAAAAAATAAAAAAAGAAAAGAGAAAAAAACAAAAACCTGTTCTAGACGAATTCTCAATCTGCCTCAGTCAGTCCTTAGAATGTGTCTTAAAGTGATGCTATCAAGGAAGTGTTTGAACACCTGACGTCGTACAAAAAAAAAAAAAAAAAAAAAAAATCCATCAGTATTCCCAGGGGAAGAAGCCTATCCCATCCTTCCAAGAGAAACTATTTCCAAACACCTTACTTTTGGCTTACAGGCAACACGTAATGAGAAAAAGTTCACAAAAAAAAAAAAAAAAAGCCATATGTTTCCAACACTATCAAAAACCTTCAATTCTAAACACATACATATAAATAAAAAGGAATGATGTTTTAAGGCTCTTGATTATTAAGTTAATAAATCAAATATACAGAGTGATTAATAAAAAAGAATTATTTACATAACTATACAAAAATTCTACTTTGACACATTTTTCCTCTTTAAATTCTTCATTTTACCAGCAACTGCTGACATCAAATCCCCCCTCCCCCAACAACAAAAATACAATAAAAAAAATAAATAATAAAGTCATTTGTGATAGTTGCTGTGGTTCTGAGCTGCAAAGGCACTTTCAAATACAGAACTACTTGTACGTCATCATAAAACCAATATACAAAAACAACTCAAGAGTCAATAAATATAAATAAAACTATGATCCTAAGGCTGCCATCACCATTAGGACCGCTGGCAGATGTGGAAGCTCCGAGGCCTAGGCCTGGGCAGCTCCTGGGAGCCCGACGAGTCGGCTGCAGGGGAATGTACACCCGGGCACATTCACTGGTTTTTGCATAGCTGTGAGCGCTGCACTCGATTTCCCAGCCAACCACAGAAACTACCAGTGCCAGTGGAAGCCAGCTTGTCGAAACTTAAATTAACACAGGACTCTAAGTCAACAACAGCCTCAGACTGGGATACGACAACAGTTTAAAGAAACTACAAGCCCCGGGGTGCCCTCAAACTCTACCTATGGCGGCAGCCCACTGTCTGCTATACGATGTACTCCATCCGGTTCAAGCTCTGGGCACTTTCCAAGTCTCTGTTGTCCTGTTTGTTTGTCCAGTTCGGGTGTTTTGTCGGCGTGCCGCTGGGGGCCTTCTCCTCTCTGTCTACCAGCGTGTACACGGGCTGTTTGGCAAACCGGACTTTCTGCTGGTGCTTATCCATATCATCCTCTTCCACTTCCGAGTTGTGTGTCCTGATTTTTGACATTTTGGAGTTTTTGTTCTCATAATCCTTGATGGGGACTGTGTTGGCTCCGTGTTTCTCGATGGGGTTTTTGATTTGGTTCAGCTGTTCGCGCACATTGTTGGTGGTGTTGTCCTCAGGGGCAGAGTGGGTGTGGCTGCTGGGCTTCCGCCGCCGCTTCCGCACACACCAGTAGAAGGCTGTCACCAAGCAACAGACCCAAGCCACTGTTAAGACAGAGCTCAGCAGAGGAACCAGGAAATCTGTAAGACAGCCAAAAGACCAGTTAACTCAAAAGGAAGCGCTTTCGCCATGGGGGCAGAAGAATACCAACAGAGGCCTTCCTGTATTTGGTCCCTAAGACAGGCATTGTGGGGACAAGTCCCTCTTCACAACTGTAGCTACGTTCTGTCACTTAACAGAGAGGTTAACTGTTGCCAGAAGCTGGCCTTCAGGATACCTGTGTGCAGAGGCACCAGGTGGCTAGAAGAGCAGTCCCTACAGCTTCTCCCAACTCCACATGATAGGAGCTGTCTCCGACTCCACAGGGCCTGGCTACTTTGCTGGCTCAGGATTAGGGCTGCTTTCAGAATCAACAGAAAACCAGTACAAGCATGGACAACACCAACTGCCCCAAGATAGAAGCCTGGATTTCTGCTCAGTCTAAACAGTCAGGCTCCGGATCATCACAGGGTTAGTCTGAGTGCCCTGATGCACCATCAAGCTATTCCCTCAGGGGGTGCTGCTCAGTGTTCTGGACCAGCTGTGGTAGGTCCCCAAAACTGGCCCTGGAGAGCACCAACCACTCAGGACAGGCACTGCTGTGCGCCCCAGGGCTTTGCACTGGCTCTAAATCCCACCCCCCTCTTTTGCACGGGAGTTTTCCCAAGAAGAACATGCAGACAGCATGCTAGTGGGAGAAAGGGTCAGATGTACCTCTGCCTTCCTCAGCCAATAACAACACAGGGTTTATGAGCTGGACATGAGGGGCTTCTAAGATGTAAGAGATGGCTGGCAGACCATTCCCTGCATGGTGACTTTTCTGAATGATGCAGTAAAATCATTTTCACAGTCACCAGGCGAGGGTACGTGCCAGATGGACACGCACCTGTTCTGTTTTTCAGAGGGCGCCTCTGAACTCTGACTTCTGCAACAGCAGCGATAAGTGAGCTGTTCCCATCCCGTTTACTAACGAGATCTATTATTTTATCAGTAATTTCCTTGACAGGGTTTCCATCATCCCGGATGTCTTCGGCAGACTGAAATAAAGCAAACGGATGGATGGTGGTTATTCAAATTTAACACAACAAGGATAGCTAATGCTTTTATCGCAATTGCTGTTTGATATTTTCTAACTTAAATCCCTTGTCATCAAATAATTAGGAGTGAAATGGTCTTATACTCACAATGGCCACGTGTATTTCATTGTTTGCTGATAAGGAAGGCTCACAGGCTATGTAGATTGAAT
The DNA here is from genome assembly GCF_021556685.1 of Rattus norvegicus. Classification (NCBI taxonomy): domain Eukaryota; kingdom Metazoa; phylum Chordata; class Mammalia; order Rodentia; family Muridae; genus Rattus; species Rattus norvegicus. The sequence goes on from NC_141536.1 coordinate 124,115,651, forward strand.
ACTCAGCAGAAACATTCTTCAGAATATTCAGATTCCTCAATTCGCTGCAAATGTGCTCAGTGGTGAGACCCTACAAGGATTTGTTTAGAGATTAACACGCGTGTCAAGCAATGGAAGAAATAAAAGGCTCACAGTCTCCACTCCAGGTAGAAGCCTCAGTTTGTTCTAAGAGACAGATTTTGGCTAAGGGGAGGAGCTGACCCCCCCAGACTACTCTGAAACTGTCATACTACTTTGAAACAATTTAAGAAGATACGCACTGGAGACATCATCTCCTTGTTAAAGGTGAAAGTGATGTTCGCACAATTGTCCTGGTAATAAGAGTCCGATGTACACTTGGTCTTCACTGGCTGGAGGCTGGAGGACCGACACTCGCCAGCACCAGTGCAGGGGCGCACGAAACACTGGTCATCCAGGACTGGGATGCAGCTCTGCCCATTGGGACACTCGCCGTGCCCTTTGTGGAGCCGGCAAGGTCTCGGGCCACACCAGACCTGGAGAGGAGAAAACAGGAGCTGGTGGCTTAACAGGAATGTCCACCCATGATTAGCAGCTCTTGGGAACTTTAGCGACTTTCACTGCCCTACCTTGGAGCAGGCCACCCGTCCATTCAGGCACTGGCAGGTGTTACAGTCGTCATCCCACTTGGCCCCATCAAGTATCACTCTCCCCATGGTGATGCAAGATCTCCCTGAAACTGAGAGGTGGAGACACTTAAGTAGGAGTTTCTTTTCCCACAGACTGGATCACATCACGGTTCTGAATTTTTCACCCCCTCCCTGTTAAGAAATTGGTTACACCCATGTCCTCTGCCACGTGGTAATGACAGCTCCTCTCACAATGTCAGTCACGTGCACTGGCCATCCCCCTCTGACTGCTCACTTGGCCACTTGACTAAAAGAGTTTCAGCAGATGTGACCCTGAAGACCCTTTAATGGAGCTTTCACAGTTGAGCTGGTCTCCTGTGTGCCCGTCATCTACCATGAGAAGAACATGCCCCAGAGATAGCTGATGACCAGTCAACCAGAAACTAGACCTGGAGTCAGGACTCTGCCCGGCTAGTATGCTAAGAGCCCGGCTAGCATGCTAAGAGCCCTGAAAATAGATACTGCAAGCCCTTGGGTTTTAAGGAACTTTGTTACACAGCAACTTTGTGGCAACAGAAATCAGTAGCTACCACCCTGCTTCACTCCCTTCCTCCTTGAGCACGGTGCACCCCCACCGTGAACTGTGGTAACTGTGATGCCCACTAAACTCAGAACACACACAGAAGGCAGCCAGACCCTGGCACACCTACCTTCATGGCACTTGGCACCACTATGTCCTGGAGGGCAGATACACTGGTAGCCATTGATCTCATCCACACAGGTGGCCCCAAAGGCACAAGGGGAAGACTGACACTCATTGATGTCTAGGAGAAAGGAGGTCCACGTTCAGGCTTTGGTGGGAAGATTTTTCAGACATTGCCAAAAGCATCGAAATCCTAACAAAAGCTTGGTGAAGTTCCACGTACACAACAAACCAGTCACTAATCTCCCATAAAGCCTCTAGCAGCTCCTGACTCTCAAAGACCACCACTGTTCTGATTCGTAAAGCCGAGAAGCTTTGCTGAGGGAGCCAGTTTTCCTTAGGTCCTTTCTCCTCTGACAGTACACTTCACAGTGAGGTTGGCTATCGTTCCCTGAAAACAGGTCAGAGTGAACATTCTACCTTCCTAGGCCATAAAGTCAGTCATAACCACTGGCGTCTGGTGGCACCCTGGAAGCAGGTGCAGGACATAGACAGGAGCAAGTAAGTGCAGCCAAGCACCAATCAACTTTATTTACAAAAAACAGGTGGGACGGATGAGGCCCTCTGTTTCCAAAGCCTGATTTAGAAAGTGAAAAGAGATATATAATTCTATCTAGTGCAGAAGTTCAGCCCTTCTCAGACTGTGGGACTTCAAAACTACCACTAAAATTTTAAAGAATTTGAGGGGGAAAAAAAAAAAACAACCAAAACGGAGTATTCTGCACTATCTTTGTGTGGGAAAGAGATGTTTTTTAAAGTAGGCAAAAAAAAAAAAAAAAAACCCTCAATTCTTGATCCCAATCATTTGTCTGGGGCCTGGTCAAACCCACTACAAAACAGTCTAAGGAAGCCAGAGACACAGCCGTCTGCACGGACAATAGCATGGCCATAATTTCATGCTAATCACGAGGGAAGCCTACACTTTTTCCCCTCAGTGCTCTCTCATAGCTTAATTGTCAAATTCTATGGCTGGCACTCTCCCTGAGAACAAAGAAGGCCGTGCCACCCAGAGAATGACTAGGGAGGACAACAGTCAAGGGACTTAAATCCAAGCTGGAGGGAGGAGATTACTTGAGTTGTCAGGGCTATTTGGAATTATGGTCTTCATTGTTTTTAAAGAGGAATGATTTGAATGCCGTGGAGGATGGATGGGGGTGGGGTGGGATCAGCTATAGTGATACTTACTTATCCTGCAGTCTGGCCCAGCAAAACCAGGGGCACATTCGCACCGGTACCAGTTATCTCCATCCACACAGGTTCCGCTGTTGTAACTAAGAAACCAAAGGTGACCTGAGTTACCAACCTCCAAGCCTGCCACAAACACCAGCTTTTCACCCCAGGCCATATCTGCTGCTGACCGAGGAGCTTACAAATACTGATGCCCGGATCCTACCCCTGAGAATCTAATTTCCTAGGTCTCAGTCGCAGCCCAGGCGCTGGGACTTTTAAAAGTTCCCCAGGTGATTCTCGTGTGCAGCCCGAGGTTGAGAATCATTGCGCTAAATGAAGACACAACCTGGATAATTAAAGTGTGGTCCGCAGAGCAGCAGGGCACGGTCACCTGGGAGCTTGTTAGAAACACACAGCCCCACCACAGACCTCCTGAATCAGAACCTTCATTTTCAACCTCATCCCGGGAGATTCCCATGCACCTTACAGCCAAGTACCAGCTTAAGAGGTTGTCACACTTACCAAGGGTGAGGACTGCAGTCGTTGGTATCTGCAAAGAAAAGACAACAGCTTTGGGGGTCTCCATCAAAGCACCATTTACTTCTTTCCATAGCATTCAAATGACAAAAGTCACACTTAATACCATTCAATTACGCTGAAAACCTAGTCTAAATTGGAAGCAGGCCTGGGCCATACTCGGTTTCATTCGCCATGGGACACATGTATACAGGAAGAGGCCCTTGTAGGGAGCAGGGAGTAGGGAGGGCTGAGAATGGAAGGAGGCAGACTGCATCAGACCCAGGGCTGGGAACAGAGACACCATCTGTCTCCACTTATCTCCAGGGAACTTTCTCATGCCCAGGTCAGGGCTGTATCCCATCAAGTCATTAGTAAGGACCCAGGTGATCCAAAAGCAGACATCAAACAGCCGTGCTTCTGGTTTCCATCCCAAGTCCCCGTGGGGATTTTGGGTAGGCTGCAGCAACCCAGGAAGAATTCGGGGGAGGCCACTCACTTTGAGTACAAATCGGCCCCTCCCAGCCTTCTTTGCAGACACAGGTGAAGGAGTCTCCATTGACCACGCAGGTGCCTCCATTATGACAGGGGTTCGGCAGGCAGCTACTGTTTCTAGCTATAAAACAAAAGCAGGTTAGGACCACCCCACTTCCAGAGGATCCAAGGTGGTCTGAAGGGGCAGAACCAGACCCAAGGAAATGACCTAAGACCCTGGAGGCAGAGAACCTCAGACACACAGCAAATCCCACCTCGGGGCAGAAGGTTACCTATATTACAGGTTGTTCCTTCCCAGCCACCAGGACACATGCACTTAAACGTATCCACTTCATCATAGCAGGTACCACCGTTATTACACGTGGCTTCGTCACACTGGCTGTCACCTGAAGAAAGAAGACCTTGGCGTGAGTCTCTCTGCTGGACAGTTCCCCTCCCTCACAGACAGACAAGAGACCTGCGCAGCAACACTTACGCGAGTGGCAGGTTTTCCCTTTCCACCCATTTTTGCAGTCACAGTAAAAGTCATTGACCAGGTCTCGACATGTACCCCCATAGTGGCAAGGGTTCTGGCTACAGTCATTTATGTCTAGAACCAAAGAGAAACAGGCTGAAGTAAGTTCACGGTAAGAGGCAAAAAAGCTCACCTATGATAAGATCCAATCCTGGCTTTTCTATGCTATCTTCCAAGAACAAGTGAGCTGTCCTAGGACTATCACCCTTTTAGAGGAGTTCTCGGCTGGGAGGAAAGAATACAAGTTATAAAGAACACAACCCTCCGGAATGACCGTGGCAATTAAAATCAAGGTGGACAGGAATGATAAGTCAGATAGGTTTCCTTCTAGGCACTCACTCTAACTACCAACCTAATTCTACCACTCCCCAGTGGCGCAGCGCCCTTAAATGCCAAGGAGATACAAGAGGTCATTATAGCCACCATAATAGAAATCTCTGCAAAAGAAAAGAGGCTTCCCCCCAAGGAAAGGTGCTAGCCCAGCTCTACCCCCACCCTGACGCCATCTGTCCCCTAGAGCAGCAGCACTCACTGTTCTCACAGTGCGCGCCCTCCCAGCCGTCACTACAGATACACTTGTAGGAGTTAACGCCGTCGATGCACGTGCCACCGTTCGTACAGGGGTTGCCCTCACAGTCGTTGATATCTATGAAAGGAAGCACAGGGCTAAATGAGGAGCCGAAGGGCCAGTCATGCAGCCACCAACCACTGTCTGGGGACTTTCACAGCTGCCTCCTTAGCCAACGTGCCTGGGAACATCGCTACCCTTTCTATGCTGGGCAGGCCTGGGGGGAAAAAGCCTCTATAGAAAAGGGGGACCACTCAAAGTAAGATTCCACGACATTCCAAAGTCATATTAGGAAGCTTAAGAGACTGTTGGTGATCTTATCAATTGACTAAGGCCTCCATCTGGGGCCTAAAGAAGTCTTCTACCTTAAGTTCTTACTAAAGCAATTCAGAAACAAATGCTCCCCCCCAAGCTGGGTACCCACTGGGCTCCCCGTTCCAAGCGGAGTCTTACTTTCATGGCAGTAGGTGCCGGTGAAGCCTTTGTTACAGTCACAGGTGAATTTGCCTCCTGACTCGCTCTTGCACTTCCCATGGGGACCACAGACGTTGGAAGAGATATACCGCACCCCTTCAGGAGTATCGTTGGAGGCCATGGCCACGGTGCAGCTGTCAATCACTGAACACAGGCTTGGGATCAGACTCCAGCCACACACTCACAGACAGCATTTCTAAGCAGAGGACTTAGCCCATGCCTGCCTGATCGGATAGGCCATTCCTTGGGCTAATGAGGTACTTGGGGACTAAAACCCAACAGTGTTCCTATGACAGGTAAAATGTAAGACTCCCAAGTAGATGGAACATTTTTTAAAGTTTCTTTTAATCGCACTTTAATATCCATCTGATTTGTTAAGTGCTTGTCACAGTAGTAAGAGTACCTCTACACTACCCCCTACCCCACCCCAGCGCCCCACCCTCACTTGACAGGGTTTCTCTAATAAGTGTAGCCCTGGCTGTCCTGGAACTCACTTTGTAGACCAGGCTTGCTTCCAACTCAGTTCTGCCTGCCTCTGCTTCCTGAGTGCCGGGACTAAAGGCATGCACCACCACACCCGCTCTCCTCCACCTTGAGCAAAGCTAAAGGACAAACCTATCCATACAAGGTTTCAAGTTATGCTACCCAATATAGCAGCCATAGGCCACAGGTACTTTTCAAATGAACTACACTAAAAAAGTGTCTCAAGCACCGATACCCAGCCATAGCTACAATAACTGATCCAGACCCCAAACTTCCCCTACTGCTACAGACCCCTGCTGACGGCGCTCCTCAGAGCAATTCTCTTTGTCACAAACTCGGCCACCTCTGAACTGGGATGATAAATGGATTTCACATCCTCTCCCTTGGGCAACTGGTACTCGAGGTTCTCCCAACTGGCAGCCTGACAGATTACCTCCATATGGTTTTGTTTCCCCTAAGTGATCAGATTAAGTATTGTCCATCTGAAAGCCTTCCTCACCAATTTACCACTTATAGGTGTTCTAAGGGGAGGTGGCAGAAGATGGTCTGTGGACGGGGCGGGTCACGGGTGAGTGAGATACCTTCACAGGGAGTGGTGCGGCAGTGGTCTTTCAGGTGTGAGCAGTTCTTGCCCTCGTAGTCCTCAGGGCACTTGCAGAAATAGTCACTGGCACGATTGTAGCATTGGGCGCCATTCTGGCAAGGGTTGGGCTCGCAGTAATCGATGTCCAGCTGCCAGATGGCAAGAGTATGAAAGAGAGGATCAAAATAAAACAAAGGTGACGCCATCACTTCTCTGGGCAGTAAACACGTGACACCCCTCCCAACCACTTCCTCAAGAAGACCCCCTGTACAGAACAAACTCATATAACCCTTACGGTATGCCACATCTGGGAAAGCATTAAAGCCAGGGCATAGTGACATAGCACAGAAAACAGGATTATGGGATGACACTCAGTCAAGGGAACAGGCCACAGTAATCAGTAAGAAATCATTCAACACCGCCTTCTACAGAATTTGTCTAGCAGAAATTCCCCAGTCAGTAGGGTGCTAGTCAATGTCTAGCAGTAGAGTGGGAGAAGGGGTTAAAGGGGGAGGGGACAAGGGAGGGTGATGGAGAAAAAGAGTTCAATGTTTAAGTTTGTTGATCTGAAGTTTTGGCCTGTGCTCACCTGACAGAGGTTTCCAGAGAAACCAGTGGGACACAGACACTGGAATCTGTTAATTTCATTCTGACAGTGACCCCCATTCAAGCAGGGGTTGCTAGCACATTCATCGATGTCTCTTTCACAGTGATCGCCCGCATAGCCAGGTGGACAGATACAGCGATAACCATTAACCAAATCCTGGAAGATGAGAAGGGGAAGAAACACATGCTGATTTCCCTAGGTATTCACAAATCCAGAAAGTCAGTGATTTGACATGACTGCCGTGGTTCAGGCGACTCGCTGAGATGGCCACGTGCTAAGCTTGGGCACGGACTAGCGGTTCTGAATGCCTGCCTTTCAATGGCTCCTGGGAAGCTAGGGTTGGTGAGGGACTCAGCTTCTTACTGGCATTTTAAATCCCACAGGCACAAGGCTCCTAGTGTCACATAAATCTTAGAAGACTGTTGTCATTGTCAAGGTTTCCATTTAAGCAATGATTTACGTACCCGACAGGAGGCATCATTCTGACACTGGCCAAGGCAGTCATTGATATCTAAAATAATAAACAAGTCATCACATTAAAGAGCCAAGTGACACTGAATTCGGGTTCACCTGAAAAGTACAGGGCTGATAAAAGCTTCAATCAGATTTCCCTGTGCTTCCGGTGAGATAAGGCTATTACATTTGGGTGGGGACCCTCCCTAGTCCTCCCAGACAAGGAGTGAAACTTCACAGCATTGTTTCAAATCACCTTATCACAATATGCCCAATTTTAGCAGCTAACAAGCCTGATAAATTGTATGTTTTCCTTGCTCTGCTAGCCTGGGCCCTCCCTTCTCCAAAAACATTCCTTTCCCACTAATAATATAAGGTTTTCCTTCTATTCAGATGGAGAGCGCTTAAAGGCTTATATCAAAGCTGTGGGTTCCATCCTTTTAACGCCACAAAGTAAGGGGAGCAAGAGTCCCAGGAGCAGGAGTGTGGAGGGGGATGAGTAGAAAATTACGGTCACCCAAGTTTCATAAAATCGAAATAGACACAAAGTCACTCACTTATGTCACAATTCTGACCCATCCAGCCAGGAAGACAATCACAGTAGTAGCTGGCAATCAGATTCTTACAGGATCTGGCATTTACACAAGGCTTGGCCTCGCACTCATTTGCATCTGAAAAGAATGCAAGGATAAACAGTGACAAATGGGGGGCTGCCTCCCCTTCCCCCACCGCTGTCCCCTTGAAATGGAAACACCATAGAGCTGGTCTGAAATATGAGACATTTTAACAAGCTAGCTAAACAAGAAATAGGAGGAGTCCTCCATTTGGAGCATTGGAGTCCTCTCCCCAGCCTTTATCCAACAAGGGATGCTAATTGATAACTTTCCTTTGGGTTGCTGGCTAACAGACAGCACCAGGCACTTTTGTGCAAAGCCCAGCACGATCCAGTTGCTGGGATTTAAACGTGGCAAAAAGAATGCAGACAGCTAGTTCCTCATGAGGTCATCCCTGTTTGGAACCCAGCTGAACACTCCTTGGACAATTGACATGGATCAAGGAATCCCAGGGCTTTCCCACAGGACCTAAAAACCCTAGGCCATTTGCATGCAAGGTATTTCTCCCAGGCCCATCAGACCCTGATAATAAATGACTGGGGATGATGAAGTAGACACACACTGCCGGTCACATGCTCATCTTGCCTCACAGCTGGGCTGTGCCTCACAGCCAACCTTGGCTAAGAATGACAGTCACGAGAGTTTTCTTACCTAACTGACAAGTCTTGCCAGTCCACTGGGGTGGGCACACGCACTTGAATCCATTCACTAGATCCTGGCAGGTGCCTCCATGGGAACAGTTATTTGGAGAACAGTCATCGATGTCTGTCCAATGAGAACAAGAGAGGGGTGGCAATTTAATTTCAATTGATCCACTTGGCAATTAGATAATGCAAGAAGACTCTTCACCTAGGAACCCACCAGACACCTGCTACAAACCTAAGAAAAGCCACAAGGAAGGAAAGTGATGAAAGGACACAAGCCTTTATTTTAGCTTTAAATCCCCCACTGCCCTAGTTCAGTTAATCCGTCCCTAAGCATCGAGGGAAAGAAAGATAGCCGGAGACACACAGGGCATCAACTCTGTGGTGACAAGGGACATTCATATCTGCTTAATCTTTACTTTTAAAGGAACTCTTTCCTTCATGGTTCAGAAACTGCACGCAAAGAGAAAGCATGGAAAAGTAATTCTTTTTTTACACGTGGAAAAAAAATCTTAACGCCTGTGATTTCCTTAGAAAATTTCCCCAAAAGTCACATACACAGAGGTTGCCTGAGCCCTTCATTTATTTATTATTTGTGCCATGCTCTTTCCACAAATTTGCACACCAAGACTATATAACAACCCTCCCAAGTGGGAACTGCTCCTGCCCCGGTTAAGAAAGGCCCAGGAAAGGTTACAAGGCCTGCTGGCTTCCATTAATCACAGCCAGAACAGAGGCACCTACGACCTCCAGAACACACAGTCTTGACCACACTGCACGCTGCTCCTCAGGTGTCAAAGACAGTGGTTTTTCAGGCTTGGCTAACCCTCAAAGTTTCACGAACTCATTAAAGTCCACAGACTGAGTAATTCTGGAGGACATTATGTATGATCAGAGCTCCTCACTGAAAAGTACCACAATAATATTGCCAAGCCTCAACGCTAAGTTGCAACACAGGACAGCATTCAGTAGTTGATCTAAAGTCCTCTCCCACAAGACTGGAGGAGTCAGCTCTATGACACGCATGCAAGGCGATCAGATTCTATCTACCACAGACACATTGCCCGCCATCTTAGTGGGTAGGAAAGAGATTCTAGGAATCACACAAGTGCTACTAGACCACCCACTGAACTGTTGAGTGTACCCACCCCTCTGTCACCAAGACAGGTCTATTGGACCAGCCCAGGTCCCTCCCATCAAACCTCTCTGGCCACGCAATAACCTTCCAGAATGGACGCATGTCAAAACCTGGCTGACTTACTTGTGGAACACGTGGGTCCAGTCCAGCCTGGAGAACACTCACACTCAAAGCCCGAGGAGGTCTCCTTGCAGCTGCCTCTGTTGTGGCAGGGATCAGAGAGGCAGGCATGCTCAGCTGAATGCATGAGAAAGGGCAGTCAGAGAAGCGGTAAAATAAGTATCTTATCCCTTTCCCTCCAAGAGCCAGTCCCCTGCCTCAGCTACTAGTTTAAGCAGATTATAAAACAACAACAACAACAACAACATCAAAAGTAAGCTTGTGACGTAACACTGCTGTGGTGTGACACAAAAGGGAAGAAACTTTCAAACTACCTAAGCTGGCTCAAGGCAAGTTTCAATACCTTTTAGAATTGATGTTTCATTTAAAATCTTGCAACCTCCCTCAGTTGTCAGCATTGTCTCAAAGTGTCTCATAGTTCCAGAGAAGGGCCAAGATAACAAGTCTTAACTTTAAAACTATTCTCTTCTTTTTCATGAGTGGGTTCAGAGTATTATCTCTCTCTCTCTCTCTCTCTCTCTCTCTCTCTCTGTCACACACACAAACACACACCACACGTCTGTTGTGTGTGTGTGTGTCATGTTTCTCTATGAATATTATGAAGGCCATATCAAAACAATGCCATCTTTAGCAATTTTAAATAGGATAATCTAGCTTCTGTTCATCGGTTGTCCCATTCTGTCCTGCATCTCTTCATTGAGTCACTGAATTTAGCTTCAAAAAATCCTTAGGTCCTTTGGTGACCTGTGACCTTAAGCTACCATTTTCCAGTTCCAAATTTTTAAGTATTTTGAGAATTTCCTACAGTATATTTTTTATCCTATTCACCCTCTACCACATCCAACAACCCCTTCCCTACCCACCCAAATTTAGTTGTCAAAAAAAAAAAAGAAACAAACAAACAAACAAAAAAACTATTCAGTTTTCAAACTGAGTGTGCAGAACATGAAGGCAAAGAGAGGCCCTCTACACACACACACACACACACACACACACACACACACACAAAACAGCTTGGGCCACTTACCAATTTCACAGTTCGGTCCTGAGTAGCCCTCGGGGCAGGAACACTGGTATTTGTCAGGGCCAGTGTTGCTACATGTTCCCCGGTTGAGACAGGGCTGATGAGTCCCACAGTAATTCAGATCTGCCAAAAAAACAAAACAAAACAAAAATCCCAAAGTTAGGAACAAACTGCTAACTGGTCCCAGGTCTGGGCCAGGCCAGTTTTAAAAACAGGCTCACCCCCAAATAAACCAACCATCTCACAACATTAAAGGCAAATTCAAAGACACTCCCAATAGGAGCCCCTGTGAAAACTTAAACAGGGCCAGGGGTATAGTTAGAGCTGAGCACTAGCACAGCAAAGGCCCTAGGTTTAGCTCCAGCAACAAACACCAAAACATAAAAGTGGTCATTAGTGCTTGTGATGTCTGTATATGCTTGGCCCAGAGAGTGGCACTATGAGAAGGTGTGACCTGCTTGGAGTAGGTGTGTCACTGTGGGTGTGGGCTATAAGACCCTCAACCTAGCTGCCTGGAAGCCAGTCTTCTGCTAGCGACCTTCAGATGAAGATGTAGACCTCTCAGGTCCTCCTGTACCATCCCTGCCTGGATGCTGCCATGTTCCCATCTTGAGGATAATGAACTCAACCCCTGAACCTGTAAGCCAGCCCCAATTAAATGTTGTCTTTATAAGACTTGCCTTGATCATGGTGTCTGTTCACAGCAGTAAAACCCTAAGACACTGTTGCTCTATCCCATAACCTCAGTTCCCACCCACCAAGCCCTCAGGGCTCCACAACGTCATACCTTTGTCACAGAGCTGTCCACCCCAGTTGGTTTCACAGAGGCACTGCCAGGGTTCATTGCAGGTGCCGTGGACACATCCTGGGTGCGGGATGCACTTATCACAGTACAGGCCCTGCCAACCATACTGGCACCTGCAGACAAACAGCATACCCTTCCCTTAGCCTTCCAAACAGCCCCGGATGCACATGGTTACAACAACAGCTATTTCTTGGTTGTTTCCCTCCCCCCTGAAAGGACAGGATGGCAGATTGGGGTTCTGTATGAGTAACTTCACAGTTGGCCCAGTGTGTGTCCTCTCAGCATACCCTGACAAAAGGAGAGCTATCTGGGGAGTAGCCAGCACGGGGTGCCCTGCACAAAGTCATTCTCTTCTCAGGCTCCCATGAATAAAACTAAGGGGTGGGGGTTGGAATAAATCAATCCCAGGTCCTAGTCAGGACAGACCATTCAAGGGAAGGAGCCTCTGGTGACACCAACTGTACAACTCTGTAACAATACACATGAAGCCCCACTCAGACTGTGCAGAACTCGGGGTGACAGGGTGACAGACAGCACCTCCTTGGTTTTGTGGATTTAAATGGGAGGGAGAGCAATCTCCTTACAGAGACCTGGATCTCCAAACCCGTCTCTGTAGGAAAGGGAGTGGAATGGAAACACTGGGAACCAATTCATATATAATTTATGACTCATTACCCTGGCCAGGAATGCTGCTTTATAATTATTTCTCACTTTAGAAAAAGAGGAGGGGAGGGGGTCCGGAGAAGGGGATCACAAACTTGGTTTATCATCTAGTTTTAAAGGAGCCGAGTTTCCTTTCTAAGAGTTCAAGACTCTTTTGAGGTCAGATGGAATCTCTGATGCCCAAACAAAACCACAAACATGAACCTTCAGCTGGGGGTTGGGGTGGGGGGATGGGAGGGGGGCAGGGCAAGGTCTCAAACCATGTCTTCAAGTTTCAAGCTCTCTGCAACTTGAACCTCCCCACTCTCAAAATCAAGCTTCAACAAAGGGGTCTTGGAAAGACAGGGACCAGCACCCTGCATGCTGATAAAGGAGGGAAGATGGAGCAGATGTGGGCCTGCAGAATCAGCCTAGAGCAGGGTCTAGGGAAATGCAGGATCAGATCCAACTCCCTGTAAGCTTCTCAGCTGTGACTCTGGGGGGAAAAATAACCAAAAAAAAAAAAAAAAAAAAAAAAAACCCTCCTGCCTCCCCCGCCCCCACCCAAAGGAAGGGCTTTCAGTTCCAGAGAGCTTGGAGGCAAAGGAGCAAATCCTGGTCATGGGAAAGTTATAGAAAGCTAGCTATTAGCTAATCACCCAGGCTGAGAAGCCACTGAACCCTTGAGAATCCGGACTGCTTCCTAACTTCTCAGAACAGTCATCTACGCCCAAATACCCACAACTACTAGAATGTGGGGCTTAAAGTTAATCAGACACTGGATTCTGGGGTCTGTAAACTAGACCATTGGTTTAAATGCCAAGTGACTACTGAGAAGACTGATCTAAGAACAGTGCATGCCACTGGACAGGAACCATTCTCTTCAGAGGCAGACACCCAAGTGAGTGGAAGTTAGGAGGGTGGGAAGTCATTCTGGCAGATCAATATTCGTAGCTTAGAAGACATGAGGTAACTAATGGGGCCAAGGAACTTTGTCCTCCCTCTCGGTGTCCCAAGTGAGCCCCTTTTTTACCCTTCTTTGGTTTGCCTAGTAAAACCAAGCCGGACAGCTGAGGACCCAACCAACCTCTTAATTAATGAAGGCTCAATGCCCGAGCATAAAAAAGCAGCCATAGGAGGCCACGGATGACTTCAAACAAAAACAAATAAAAATACTGACCCTAACAGGGGGATCTACCACGCTATCCCAGGGTAATGATAGATGATTAGCATCCCCATGAGAAGCTGACTTTCCTGAGATGATGACTCATAATTAAGTTTGATATTATTTGTCAGGCTGGCAGTAAACCAGCCTGTACTCCCAGGAAGGGGCAACCCAAGTCTATCTGGGAACAGCAAAATCGGTTAAGTTTTCTCCTGTGGGTGAGTCAACGTCAACAACAACAACAACAAGGCAGTCATGTAATACATAACCCAAAAGACAACTTACAGGTAGGTAACTTGCCTTGCAACTATTTCGGGAACAGGACTCAACCTGAACTTCCTTAGCTGGAAGGCTCTGTTTTGATTTTCTTTCAAGGCTGAGAGCAGGGACTGGGCTGGGAGACTATGCAAATGGCGTGTGGGAAAGTTGCACCTTAAGTAAATAAGAGCAGTGGTGCATGTCTGGGCAGGGAGTGTGGGAGGTGAGACTTCGAAAGAGAAAGGGCTCAGCTCTGGAAACAAAGCCTGTTGTTCTGGCTGGGAGGGCCCTCCCCTGCCCAGCAGGGTGTTTATTCTGATGACAGTGGTGCACATCTCAGTTGGCCTGGCTGATGCTATCAGGAGCAGGCTCCAAGGCTCGGGAATAACTAGCGCTCTTTACTTTCACCAGAATAGCCTTAATTAGCCAAGTCATTGAAGGTAGGTTTCTGCTCCCTCTCTGACAAGGATGCCGCTGGATGCCACAGTCAGCGGAGACCAGGCATGTTTCTAACTGGGTAAATCCTGTCCAGGCTTCCTGGAAATCAGCTTTCAAAAAGCAGGAAGAAACAATTCCAGGACAACCTGTTCTCAAGTTTACTCCCAGCTGCCTTGAATCACTTCGGTGGCAAGTTAGCGCTCCCATGGTTCGGGGAGAGAGCACGGGGTGGGGCTAAGAGTCACCAAGGTTAAACCTATGGGTGACTGGTTAAAGCAGTAACCTGAGTGTTTGCTGAGCTAGAAATCACTGAGCAAAGTTGTCAAATGCAGACTCCTAGGCCCAACCAAGGACTGGGAAGTCAGTGCCAGTTGTGGGAAGCAGGAACCTGCACCATCTAGCAAGTCTCAGTTAATTCTACAGTTTCAGGGCAGCATCACTGCTGGGGGCCCACCACAGACCCTCAAAATCAAAAGCTGTTCTTTTAGGAAGAGCACCAGGCACCTCGTTCTATGGGTTTGTGCCTTTAGACGGTTTCAAAACTGTCTTTGGCTCCAAGTCAGTGAGTGCAGCCTTTCAGAGCAAAGGTGACAGGACTTGAAGGGGGTTCCACTTAGTGTGTCATCGAATTTGTTAATTCTTAAAGGCTTGGGGGAGAATAAAGCCTGAGACCAGTCAAAATGCCACAGTCACCAAAGGTATTTCCTGAATGAGTCCTTTCCAAGTTGGCATAATGTCCATTTCAAAAAGCCCCCCAAACCGGCATCGGAAGGGGAAACAGGCTGGGTAGGCTTCCGTTTGGTTTCAGTATTGTCCCTGGACCATAAAGAACAGACTTCAAAGGCCAGCAGCAAAGTCTACATTCATCAGGCTCAACGGAGCAGATTCCAGCACAGCCATTAACCTCCAGCCACAGCCCAGCTCCCGCCTGCAAAGGGGCCAGGAGATTGTACTAATCCCATTCTGAAGAATGCTGGACTTTTGCCTATTGGTGGGAAAAGTGGGGGAGGGTGCCAGGGGAAAAGCCGGGGTGGAGGAGGAGACAAGGGGAAACAAAGCTTCGTCCCAGTCCAGTCCATTAGCACTTAAGGAAGATTACAAATGGGTCTTACCAATTTACAGAACAGTTAATATATGTGGATGCCAGCTAGGCCCATTAAGGATCCTGGTTTGGGGTTTTGACCCCACCCTCACTCCTCAGCACCAATGAAGAAGGATGCATTCCACCCAACAGCTGGTATGATTCAATATGCTTTCCAAGTGCCTGGTTTGTGTTGTCCCCCCTAGGTTTTTCAGCCTCCAAAAATAATAATAAAGAGGCACATTCACAATGAAGTCAGTTTTCTGTTTTGCATCAAAGAGAAAGAGGGGGGGGGGAGAGAGAGAGAGAGAGAGAGCGAGTGTGTGTGTAAGAGAGCGTAAAGGTTGATTACTGGAGTTCAATTAGTTGGTCATTTACCTGCAGTCACCTGGGAGTTTGCAGGAGCCATGCTTGGGACTGCAGCCCTGTCGGCATATTGCTGGAAGAGAGAAAGCTCCATTAGCACTGCCTGTACTTTGTGGGCCACTGTCACTCGAATGGTCTAGTACATAAGACCCAAAGAACAGATCATACTGTTTGGGGACAAATGATCAGAGAGCCCCTCAGCATGTTATTCCTCGAGCCCTGTCAGGGCCGAGGTCCCCCTCCATCAAGAGACAAAAGGAAGACATTTGCCTTCCCCACCCCAACACTGTCACTGTCCCAGCACCACATTTTCAGGTGGGCCTCCCACTAAATGCCTGGTTTCAACAATCCCACGGAGCTAAAAAGAAAAAAACCAGGCAGGCTCATCTTGTGGACAAGTAACCTCACAAAGCAATTCTATACTCGCTGACAGAAAGAGAGAAATCAAGAGGCACTTAAAGAACACGGACATTCAGGAACTTAAATAAATTGCTACTGAATTTTAAAATATTGAGCAATTCCTTCTGTCCTCAATTCCAGAAGTGCCATCTTTTAAGCTACTGTCACCAGATACCAAAGAAGATCGGAATGCTGCCTAAGAGACCAAATATCCTCTCTCACGCCTCATCCCTCACAATCTAAAGCTAAACAAAGGAGTTTATCTACTGATTTCGCAAGGCCAGCAAGGTATATTATGTCCGTGAGGGAATGGCATCTGTTGTGCTAGGATCTCCAACTCTATTGCTAGGAATTAGAACTATTCAATTCTGGTAAAAGGGAAGAAAAGACAGTAAGGGACTCTAAAGATTACCACCTATTCCCGCCTTTATTTAATGCCAAAACCTCAAAGATGCCCAGTGAAACTTGCTGCATTGACATGTGAGCTCAGGGACAGTCATTTCCCATAGCACTGTCTGTTCAAACATCACTGGCCTGGCCTGTTTCTGTTTGCCATCAGGCTCTTCTCAGCAGTCTGAGGAGGAGATTTGGTAAGAGGAGGAAGGAATGGGGAGCCAGATGAAGCCTATGGAGGAGCAAGGATATGGTCTCAGCTGGGGTCTGACTTCAGTGTGATCCCTGGGGTGGGAGGTGGGGGGAACCTCTGGAGTGCGAATCTTATTCTACCGTGTTAATGCAAAGGGGCTAGCCTTTGTAACATCCCCATCCCCCGTGTGTCAGTCACTCAGTAACTGTTCACTGCCGGGATAGGGCAGAGAGTGGCTCCTGCTTGGCCAAGGACAACTCCCTGGAGAAGGAGCAGCTGCGAGCTGTTAGCAGCCAACACTCACAGCAGCTGGGGGATGGGGACACCAGCTGGTAGCGGGGCTCAGGACAGGGCACTAACAGAATCTATATACAGCATCTTCATGCCTCAGTCGAAGGTAACGATGACGGCTGAATCCCACTCTGCCACCTGACTGCCGTTAAGGGTGAGAACCTGGTTCCAAACCCGACGAGCCAACGGCATTTGCCAGTCCATTCGGTTGCGTGAATCCATACCTTTGTTACACTCAGGACCCATCCAGCCTTCCATGCAGGTTTTGTTGCCATTCTGGTCGCAGGCATAATGTCCAAAGAAGTCATCTCTGGGCCGACAGAACTTGTTGCAGCCAAAGCCATAGTAGTGGTCATCACAGGTCACTCGGATCTGATACTCAAAGTGGGCAATCCCTGTGTTCTGTTTCAGTGTCTGCCACTGCCGGCTGGGGTTTATCATGCCTGAGTGAGAAGCCTTTTCAATTATGCTATCAGGTTCTAGAGGTAGGGAAAAAGAACATCATGAACATTCACTTAGCAACTTCTGATCTGACCATTTTGGCTACTTTCAGACTAGAAACACACACACACACACACACATACACACACACACACACACACACACCACCAACCAAAAAAAAAAAAATCAAACTGTTATGGAAAAGAAAGCAACAAGAGCTGTAACCTCGTCATTGTACGCCAATTTACCATTCAAACTCATTGCCAGGTGCTTTGAAACAGCAGTGAGTAAATGCACCTCTTCCCCAGTATACAGGCATCCCAGACATTAGAGCTGCCCTCTGGCAGGGTTGGAGAGATGGACGGCTCAGTGGTTAAGAGCACTGACTGCTCTTCCAGAGGCCCGCAGTTTAGTTCCCAGCAACCATGTGGTGGCTCACAACCATCTGTAATGGGATCTGGTGCCCTCTTCCGGTGTGTCTGAAGACACCAACAGTGCGCTCACGTACATAAAAGTCTTTAAAAATATGTAACGTTAACCTCTTGCTATTCAAGGATACAGCAAGCATGTTGAATGCTTGCACCCATGAACGTTGGCCAGCACCCAGAAATACCCTAAGAACGTCAGTGCAGATTCAGTGCACACCGACAACACATCCAATCCACAGGTGACCCATCACTACCCGCCAGCAGGTCCTCAGCATAAGGGGCTGCACCTGCAGTACGGCAGCTCCTCTCCTCGCTCTGCACGATAGGTGCCTCCTGCTTTAGCTGACTTTTAGTGACGGTTTTTGTACTTGTCCCTGGGATAGTGTCCTTTGCCAACTCTTCTAACACGCTGCTTTGCACTGATTTAAACACTGATTTGCAAAAACTCCTAGATGTCACAGAAAGCTGCTCCATAGGAGATTTGCTCTTAAAGTTCTTTTCCAGACAAAAGTAGTGGGGTTTTCTTGTTATTTTGGTTTTGTTTTGTTTTTTTGTTTGTTTGTTTGTTTGTTTGTTTGTTGTTCTGTTTGTTTGGGGAGTTTTACATTTTACCTGCAAGTCTTGCTTGGAAAAGCTCTATTTTGAAATTCCTCACTGAAAGCCAAGGAGTGGATTGCAATATGTAAAAAAACAAGCAAAACCACTAATAAACTCTTTTAAGCTCGCATTCCGTCAGCGACAACAAAAACATCATACAGTCTACTCTTCTCATCAGCCTGAGCTGGCAGAGGTGAGGAAACTCATCTCAGCCTGCAGACAGGTAGGTTGAGGCATTGTGTTTGTGTCTGTTTTGAGTCAGGTACCTTAAAGATGCCCGAGAGGCAAAGTAAATGTCTAGAGCCCAAGCAGTTCTCAGAAGCAGTACGACCTGGCCTTTACCCTGAGGTCACTGACAATCTCGACTAAGAGACTAAAATAGCTTTAAACCCCAGGAGCAAGGAGTGCAGGAGGATGTGAACAGACAAGGCTCTAAGTCAGCACTCAGCCTGGTGCTGTTTGTTTTCTTAAACCTGCCAGTCATCACCTTGTCAAATTCAAGGCCACCTTGGCGAGGCAATGTAGGACCTACTTGCGATGTCTGTGATTCCTGCACACCTACACCACTGTTTTTCTAGGCCTTGAGCCTGTGCTCCTTGACAAAGTGAGACAAGCCCTACAGCTGACCAGGAGAACAACTCCTGGGTGGCTCGATACACAACCAACACAGCCCCCAGCCAGTCTGGACCATGGTGTAGGCAGAGCAAGCCTTGAACAAGCCCACATACCTGCAAGGCTTACATCCAGCAACACGTAGAACCACGTGCAGGTAACACTGTACTTGAGTCTTTGCAAATATACACAGACCAAAGAATGGCAAAAATGCCTCTCCAGTAACTGCCTGTTTGCTTTGCTGCTTCAGTTGAGAAATGCAGTGAGCTACTGCTGTGTGGCTCTAAGAGCTTAATGAGGAATTATTAAACACGGTCGGTAGCCATGTCGCAAAGGTGTCTTAACGAATGTTCTGTGCAGTTCAGTGCACTTCAACCTAACTTTCAGGAAATGCTGTGAAGTCAACTTCAGAATCCATTGGGGGGGCGTGGCTAACAAAGCTATGAAAATAACTTTACACTCACTGAGGCAAGAAGCTACAGAGTATGCGGCATGTAGGGTTACAGAGCCAGAGTTTACTGTGTGATGCCTCTACACTGTCACAGGACTCAGCTCTCCCATTAGCTTAGGCCACTGAGTACGGGGGGGGGGGGGGGGGGCTCACCTGGGGTAGCTCCAGTCTTAGGACTGGAAAAGAATATTAGCACACTTCCCTGTATATTTCACTGGCACAAGATGCATCACGAAGCAGACACAGAGCCTTGCACACCCAGAAGAAAGGAGGCGGAACCACCATGACCACAACTCAAGGACCAATCAGAAAACCTAGATAACCTTAACTGAGAGAAGTCTATGCTGTACAGAGAACTTGGTCTCAAGGACTCCTGGATATGTCTGCCCATCAATCAGCTAAACATTACAATATACTAAAATCGTTTGCTCTGCTGGAAAAAGAGAAACTTGGATCTCTATATGCAATAGTACTGAGTTATATTGGGAACGACTGGAAGACTGAGGCTGGGAGTCAGCCTTGGGACTTCAGAAGCACGTGAAGCTTCATCTGGCCTAGACTATATTTGAGTTTTTACAAATATACACAGACCAAAGAATGGTAAGGGAAACCTTCATTGGGGAGAATTACAGAGCTGATGTGAAAAAAAATTCTGACCCAAACTTGGGGATCTGCTGTAAATTACATGCAAAGTCAGGATGTTTGCAACTCAATGAGCTACCCAAGAACAGCCCACACTATCCTATCGGGCTCCTTGGCATCCTTAGATGCTTTGTAAGGGCAGAGGGTGAAGAAAACAAGGAGCCAAACTAACAAACAGTGCACACAAAGGTCCTGAGATACAGACACAGTAGACACGGTGTGTTAAGACAAGGCATACAAAGATCTGACCCAAAAGCTACAGGAAGCTGCTGAGCTTTTACCACTAGGATGACCATCAAATGTTATGCTGAAGGAAAAAAAGTAAAATAAGATGGCACAAGAATGGAGAAGATATTGAAAGTTGACCTGAGCCAGTAAGGACAGGCCCATGTGGCAGTAACACTAACTCCGAAGGTACAAGCAGCCGTGAAGTGGACCAGGGCAGCAGCAGTAGACATGGCAGGAGGCAGCTGGGGTCATATGGAGAGCAAAAGTTCAAGACTGTTCAGAAGTTGGAGGCTAAATAGATATGGATGCTAAATAGAGTACGAGGCCTCCCACATGAATGGCTTATGGCACGGGTTGTCCAAATACTGGTGCTGGTCACCCAGAAAGGGCTCCATTAAAGGGACCATTAAAGCTCTTGGACCTCCAATTTGGCTTCGACACTGGAATTTGTGATACCTTGAAAATAATAGATTAAAAATGAAGAGAGTCGACAGAAAAGCAGATAAACCACAAAGCCCAAGGCTCATAATGTAAGTTTCTATGACTGTGACGGGCATCTATCTGTGACTATGTCTCTCTTTGTAAAAGGTGAGATCTGAAAGCAAACTGTTCTCATCTCAGTCGTCTTTGTCTCCTGTCCAGACACTAGTGACCCTAGGAAGAAATGTGATATCCAGGTGTCCCAAAATGTAGAGATTCCCATTGCCTGGGAATGTGGATAACTATGGGGAACTGTGGACAGGCCACGGGCACCTGGAGGCAGAGCCCTGGAGAATGGGATGACAGACAGTTCAGTAAGATTCTGCAGATGCTAGGCAGGAATCCTCTCAGGGCTTCCATTCCAGCACCAGTGTACGCAGAAGGCCCACTTCTGTCCCCCACCCATGAAGGTGCAAGGATAGTGTCCAGGCAGAGCTCAGTGTTTGTGGGGAGGACAAACAGGTATCCGTGACCTTGGCTGACACCAACCATAAGCACAGTAGCAAACTGTCTCACCACCACCCTCAAAGCATAAATGTGTATCACAATGAGATATCTCTGATCCTGGCCTTCTATAAGCTCCCTCCCAGGCAGGGCTGGTGTCTGAATAACTGAATGCCAAAGCAAGAGAATAACCCTAATGACACGCAGCCTGCTTCACACCAAGGGTTGGCAAGGATTTTTTGGCCCTAAGAGGCCCAAAAAATGTTGGACTTCCCATTGAATTTATGTGTAGTTGTCACTATGCCCATGCTGGGTACTTACTCAGTATGTCACCTACAGTAGAAAAGCACAGTGATGTTAACAAGGGAGAAAGGTGTTAATAGCAGTGGAAAAAAAAAGAAAGAAAGAAAGAAAGAAAGAGAGAAAGAGAGAGAGAAAGAGAGAAGGAAAAGAAAGAAAGAAAGAAAGAGAGAAAGAGAGAAGGAAAAGAAAGAAAGAAAAAAAGAAAGAAAGAAAGAAAGAAAGAGAGAAAGGAGGAAAAGAAAGGAAGGAAGGGAAGGAGGGAGGGAGGGAGAAAGAAGGAAAGAAAGAGAGAAAGAGAGAAAGAGAGAAAGAGAGAAAGAAAGAAAGAAAGGAAGGAAGGAAGGAAGGAAAGAAGGAACAGTAGAGAAGTAGAAGGTGCAAGGCATTCTGGGAACAGAGGCAAAAGCAAAAAAATGGATCAACAGTTTCCTGAACAGATCAAAATATTTCAGAGTGAATCAGGTTTTCCAAAGACAACCAGGCTCTGCTGATAAAAAAGGAACCGTCTATTCCAGCGTGAGGGAAAACATGTTACATTACAGTTGACCACCATCAGCAGAGCACACCTTCACTGCCTCTCCAACCTCCCAGCCGCTTCTCTGCAGGCCTGAAAAGCAACCTGCCCAGAAAACAGAGCCATCTTTCAAAAGGGACAGGGCAGGTCATGACTTCAGGGGCTCTGAAATTCTGCTTCAATGGGAGGTTTGTGGTGAGCAGTGTGGGAAACTCGGGCTGGCTTGGGGCTCACCTGCCCACCAAGTGAAATTTAAGGTCGGTCTTTAGAGCCCAGCACCACCCTTTACAGCTTTATCTTTCTGATGAGAGATTAAATGCTCACTTAAAGTTTAAATGGACTTTTAAAAAGTCACTACTTTGATCCTTTAGCAGTCTACAAGGTTTTAAAGTTGTAAAACCATTAAGATCTCTATCCGGAGATAAACTACGTCCCTTTCTACAAGGACTGAATAAACTGGGAGTCTACTCTGGCTACTTAATATTTCAGTTGAAAGTTCTAGAAGTTGAGGAATAGACTCCAAGGACAGGTTCAGCCCCAGTGGGGGTGGGGCACTGGGAACTTTCCTCTGGGCTTCCAAGCGCTGCACTTTATACACACCAGCATTTAAGGGAGAATTCCTGAGGAGATACTTACGAATAGTGTCATTACTGGAATCCCATGCCTCCACCAGCAAAGTGTAGGACCTCTGCAAAACAGAAAAGCAAAGTTTAGTGATTCAGATACAGGGGTCAACTCTACGATTCAGATGCTGCCCACAGTTTCTGTGGTTCTGGCACCAGGAGTCAAGCCGAAATAGAAGGTGGAGAAAGGCAACAGGGTATCTGAAGCCAGACCAATTTCTTCTCTTCAATATTCTTCACAGGTTGACAACTCCTTTCACCTGGCAGGGACACCCGGGGCTCACACCAAGCAAGCCAAGCAGCCCAAAGCCCTGACCAGAAACGAGTACCTCCCTATAATGGGAACACATAGCATATAGGTTTCCCAAAACTTTTCAGTCCCTCGTCCTAGTGCATGAGAAAAAAACCCACACAAAGAATTTACCCCAAGCCAACCTACTCAGGTATTTGTACTGAGAGAGAACTGCTAAGGTTACGCTTTGGGCCCTGGTGGGGCAGTCCCCAGGGAGGCCCCCTTTTCCTTTTCAGAACCCCTTTGAAAGCCCTGTCTGTGTGAGACCATCCCAGCTCCCACAAGTATCAGGTGACTCTAGGAAAAAGGAGGGGTAAGGCTCAAAGACTTAAGACAAAGGCAGCAAACCTAGCTTAGATGGTGGGGTGGGCTGTGGCTGTCTGTGGGAGAAAGCACAAAGGAGAAGGCATCGCACACCCATGGGTTATGTTTATTGATGAATGTATCTGTCAATAAGATCTAACATTCCTGGAATAATCAGTTCAGTAACTAAACAATTCCCTGGAGGCTGGCAAGATGCCAGTTATCCTACTGAAGCATTTTTTATCTTCTAAGCGTGTCTCTGAATCCCATCCCCTCTTCCCTGAGACCCAAGCCATTAGCAACTTTTCACTTTTACTCCAATCTTCACTTACAATAGGCACTGAAGTGAATCTCGCTAAGCCTATCTGGGGGCTGGAGATACAGTGGAGAAGCAGAACAGGAACAGGTTTGCGCAGCACGGCTCTGCCACTGGTACAAACACATACCATGTTTATGTTGCTCAGATAACCACAATGCCACCAGAAAACACTGCTGCCAGGGGAAGAGATGGCAGGGATAGGGTGAAGGCATGGGAGAAAAGCAGGAGGTTTCATTCATAAATCAAGGCAAGCTCACTACTCTCTCAGTGACACACCAGGTCTGCTCTGACGACAAAAAATATCTTGTGATAGGCCCCTGCTTTGGAATTCGGCCGAAATAGGTTTCATACTTACAGCAGGATTCCATTTCGTTCACTGATAACTGTGGGAAAATGCTCACAAAGCAAGCAAACCCGGGCAAGCTAGGACACATACCCAGCGCTCTCCTGTTAGTGGTTATAGGTCCAAATACATTGTTATTGTCGTTAATATTTTATTAGTGAAAGTTACACCTTATTTACAGCCTCTTTAAGTTTCCTGGGACTTCCTACAAATTATAGGACTCTTCCCAAAGAGCAGCAAGAAATTATATTTCTCTACTGGTTCATGGTGAGAGCCAAGTCGAAATGAGGCCAGATGCGTGGCTGATTCTGTATAATTAAGCCCTTCATTTGTTGGTCACGTTGAGGCCCACATCCTTCACTTCAACAATATTGCTGTAATTAATCCTCTGATTAAATGCGTTGATACCGAGAGTTTTGACAGACTTGCACAAGCACTAAACACACATAATACCCACAGACAGCACTGCAAAGAAAGGTGCCTTGGAACCAGCTGGCACAGCAGTATGAACTCTGTCAGCTTCATACTCAAGGCAGAAGGCATCCTTAGACCTTGCATAAGAACTTGTAAGATCAAGCCATCTGCCAGCTTCACCTTGGACTCAAAAGTTGCTGGCCAACACTACCCCAGCTAAAGAGGAAAGACATGTACCACAGCCCCAGGGGCTGGCAGTATGATGCCCTAATCAAGTGCCTTTCTTGTGTGGGTTGAAGGTGGGCTAGAATAAGGGTGAGGGCTTGCAGAGACAGCATCCAAGCCTGGACTTTGCTTTCTCTTGAAAGCATGGATTAGAGAGAGTTCCAGGTTTCCTGGGGCATGGGTGCCCTGCCTTCAGAGAAAGGATTCCCTCCAAGGCTTCTATTAAGAGGCATTCTTCCCTCCCACTCCATCCCCACACTATAGATCAACATTCAAGATAATTTGGCAATGATTATTAGTTGCTAGGGAGCTTTAATTTTTCCCAGGCCCATGCTTGACCTCTGTACATCCCCAACTATATGTCCGGACAGTGAGATGTTAGACCAAGGGTACCTCATACCACTCAAGCAGGTACCCAGCCACAAATCACCCACATGTGATTGGCCACTGCAAATCCCATCCTCAGCAGAAGCCAAGTCCCCAGTCCTGGGGGAATTTGTAAGGGGCTTCAAAAACCAAGTTTTGTTTGATCTTAACTTTACACCCAAAAGCAAACAACAAGCAAATCCTGAGTTTCACTCTGGTTCAAACAATAAAAGAGACTTTGACCAGTTACCCAGATTTCATATTTTTGTCCTGAGTCTTCCCAGAGTAGTAGTTGAAGGGGGCACAGCAAAACAGGAGCAGGATTTTCAAGTGAGTCACTTCTGTCCCTTGCCCACTTGAGGCTCAGGACATCTGGCAGCAAGGTGGCGGACGTGTGAAACATCAGAAAAGTACTGGTCAGCTTTCAGGACAGCCTTTTGGGGGATTCCAAACAATTTTACCTACAGAAGAGTCTTGGCATCAAAGCCCTCAAGGCATAGCACCAGTCGTCAGGTCACCTTACCGAGGGTGGGCCACCAGGCACCTCCTCCTATTCTCCACACTTGAGCTGCTGGTCTAGGGTTCATTCTTTGTCCTGCCCCACTCTATGGAGGTTACCTTGGCACTGGGCAAAGCAGTAAGCACTTAATTGCCACATTAAGCGGGGGGGATGTAAGAAACAAAGGTGATTGTGTTGGCAGCTGGGAGCTTCCTTTTCCTGGCAACAGTGGTAGCCAAACCAAGCCCTAAGAAGCGGCTGCCTCCCCTCCTGCCAAGCTGACGGACACAAACAAACCGCCATCCAAATGGCACGCGTGGGGAGTCCAAAACCCCAGACCACTGTGACAGGCAGGCCCGCCAGAGGCATGCACATCCCGGGAATGCCCCGAGTGCCAACACAGCCATTGTACGCAGCCTGCTGGCCCCAGGTCTGTCAGGGGCCCTGCGTGTGCTCTGCTGACTCAACTGTTGCTTCCTGTCACTTGTCCTGTATTAGCAGTATTTCTGGAGAGGCCCCATTCTTCTCAGTAATCCTCACTTCAGTCAGTCCAGCCAACTCCATTGTCCTGCCTTCGTCTGGGTGGCCAGGGTATAAAATATTCTAGTCACAAAACATGTGAAACAAAAAAAGAGTTCAGAGAGTCCATGTGTGGGCACACACAATTCCTGTCCTTTAGGGTTTTGGCAAGGTGAGGGGTGAAAAAAAGACCACTCCCCTAGTGCATGCAAGCTGAGGCTCCGGTCATAGAAAGCGACCATTTCTGCAGGGTTTGACATGTCAATAGTGTGTGATCTGGCTACAAAGAGTGATTTTCTCATCAAAGCCCACCTCAAAGACTCACCAAGGGGCCCCAGAGCTCATATCCAGATTGGAGGCTCTCAATGAGAGGCCCCTAACCCCTTTCCCATCATTACCCTTACCTGTTTGAAAGGCATCCCACTGATAATTAAATGCACCAGTTACAAAAGGGTGGTGAGGTTAATAGATAGAATACCACAGAGCCAGCCAAGCACAACCGTCCAGTTCACACAGAGCAAGCCTGAACAAGAAGCCTTTCTACTTATTTACCAAAAGTGCATAAAAACTGGGCTGAGCTGGTAGAGGACTCGGCTTGATTATTTACATGCCCCCTTTAACCACTAGGAGCCACCCTGGGAATGTCTTCCCTGCACATGTGCTGCTCCAATGAGAGCTGTTACTGACACTATGAATAAGGACCAAGGGGTTGCTGTGGGCCAAGCAGTAACCTAGCAACAGCAGCTTTCTGAGCCCAAGGCTCACCTCCCTCCCCATCATGTTGGGATCTTCACTTTCATGCCTTCATATACGTCGTCCAGCCCTTGGAAGAAAAGTTTATTTTGCTCTAATTACTCTTCAAGTATTTTTAAGGGCTGGAGCCAAATATCACTTCTGAACAGTTTGAATCCTGAAACCTTGGTATAGGTAGGGTATATGTCTCTAAAACTATCAAAAAAGAATTCTCAGGAATATTTACCACTGTGGATTATCAAGCTAGCGGTATGCACTTCCAAAGATTATGCATCCTCACATTAGTAATCTATCTGATTAGTCTAGAAAGCCTGGCACTGGAACCAAGTTAGGCCTTTCCACCACAGGAACATGGCTACTCGGAATCTGGCTCCCTGCATTCCCTGTTTTCACATGTGAAGTGAAGGAGTCTTCCTTATGGCCTTGGCCTTGTTTTCTCACAAAGAGCCTTTTCCCTCCATGGTAAATTCCCCACATGCCCTCTGAACAGAGTGTCCCCGAAGGCACCAGGTAGCACGTTAGGTAGCATTCGGATTGCTGGCTACTTCACTGCTGCTGCCTCTGCTTCTGACCAACTTACTTTCCAACAGCATTGAGCCTAACTTCACTACGCTTGACAAATGTTCCAAGTTACGGAACTGTGGGTGTGGACCTGGTGGGTTGCAGATTCTTGTTAAGTACTGGAGGTTTGGGCAAGTTGCTAAGAAGATAAGAAGAAAAAACAACAGGGCTATACCTGTGGAAGAAGGAAAACTGTTAGAAACCAACGAAGTACTCCAGGTCACAGCTATTCTACAATGCCTGCAGGCCACCCTACCTCCATGTTCCCCCCCCAAAAAAACCCAGTAAAGCAGCTTAAACATTTGAGGCGTATTTCCTAGAACAACAAGAACAACAACAAGAACAACAGATGTTCTCTCCATACACAGAACATCCCTTGTGCTAAGCACTTACATAAGGGCACTGTCTGCACACATGCTAAGCACATAGGGGAGGTACAGAAAAAAAAGCTAACTTAAGGAGAGCCTTAACCCTCTGTCTTCCCTGTGTCCACAAGCATCTAAAGGAGAGATAGCAGACAGCATAATCATACCCAAGGACTGGCAATTTAGATTCTGTGATTAACCACCTGATGGCAACTTGACTCTAACTCCTGTTATTTAGTTACTGAGGCTGTTAAGTGTGACAAGGGGTCAAGCTGGCGTCCTCTTCTGCTACCTTAGTCACGTTCCATTGGCTTTTCCTAAAATAAAGTTGCTCTCGGCAAGACTCTGAATAGGGTCAGTGGCATTTAAAGATAAAGCCAGATACTCCTGATGTTTTACCCCAAGTCATTACAATTTAGGGCCACCAATGCAGCCATATAATGGAGGTTTTGAAAGACAGAAGTGATTACACTAATGCATTTTTAATGAGCAGACACTACTGGGATTTTGAGCTAATTTGGGGAGGTGCAAATTAACCATTTCGGTGATTTATTAATGGTAATTCCCAAATCATTTCTCGTTAAGCCCAATTACCTGTCATAACTATGCTCTTATCACCTAGTATCCAAATTGGAGAATAATAAATCGACTTAGTTGCTGCAGGTTGAGCTCCCTTGCAGCACGAATGACAACACAATCAGAAGCCATTGGCACAAAGTTGGAAGACTGGGGCCAGGGTGGTCGATACTTGAGTGGGATGTAACCCGAGGGGGGTAATAACGGAATGTGATACTGGTATGGCAAGGTCCACTTCGGTGTCTCCCAGGCTGAGATGTAGATTGTGTTTCCGATCCTACCAAATCATTTCCTTCTTTCCTGCTCTACACCACGAACAGGGCCCATACTATCAAACAACAGACAGGAGTTACCTGACCTTCACTGAACTAGCTTTGCCAACCAGAGTGTTCCCCTTTCCCCATAAGCCAATTTAGGAGGACTTAGCCCAAATGACAACTGTGTCTGCTTAGGGTTGGCAGCTTATGTGGCTATGAGGCCAGGCTAGGCCAGCGCTTTTGTTTGCCTTTTAAATTATGTCCTACTCTGGAACCCCATCATCTCGGCACCAATTCCACTATAACCTATCCAAGAAGGAGAAAAAAAGTAAGTTTATGGTGCTTGAATTCAAACCCAGGACCTTTAATAACGCTAGGCAAATACTATTTCAAAGAGGTACACCCCCAGCCCATTTTAAAGACAGGTGTTAATTACCAAAGCGACTGATGCTGTGCTACCCCCCCCCCCCCCCCCCCCCCCCCCCCCGGCCACTAACACTTGTGAAGCTTAAGGCTTTCATTGAAGCTAAGACTCACCCTGGAGCCATTCTTGGAAGTTAGACAGCAGCGGTTCTCTAACTGAGGAAAATAAACTAAAACAACACACACCCAAACTTGAGTTTCTCTTGTGTTTCACTGGAGGCCTGTTTGGGGGCAGCAGTGTGGAGACTTGTTTAGGAGAGATCCATGGACTTGGCCCGGCTTCAAAAAGAACCACATTCTCAGTGCTGACCCCAGTGGGTCTCCCTCTTTCTAGAAAAGCCAAATCTACTTCATGGTTGGTGACCCGTGGGGCCTGAAGGCACCGAAGAGTGCGAGCCCAGCGGTGGTGGCAACCTTCCATCCACTCACACCATTTCAGCTCCTTGTCGGTGGGGAACTCTCTCTCTTCCAGGTGTCAAAAGCAGACAGCCACACTTCTAGGTCACCCCCCAGCCCCCAGCCTCTGGAGTAAGCCTGTCTGTTTTCCTCCAAGCCATCCTCCCTCTGACCCCTCTTCTCCAAAATAAACCTCAGCCAGGCCTGCCGGGTTTTTTTTTTTTCCACATCACTAATAAGATTCCTTTTATGGTCTTGTGAAAAGCGAGGGGCTCTGACTGATCCTAGGAAGGGTGGAACCACCTGCAGGCCCCTTCCTCCCGAAACTCCAAACACAGCTCAAGGGCAGCCAGTATCCGCCCTAAGCTTGGACCCAGTCAGATTTAGAGGTGGCCAACCTCTTTAGCTTAAAGTTCTCCCTAATAGGGGATTAACAAACAAGACAAACATTCTTTGTAAAAGTGAAATCCACAACAGACACAACCCTCAGATCTGAAGAGATCTCACCTACAGCGGCAGTCCCCTGCCAAAGTAAGACCCTTTTAATAGCATGTTTTCGATAACTGTCTTATCGCACCCACAGCAAAGGCCAACGCCTGTAAACGCAGACTTTAAGAGCCAGCTAGGCCTCACACACAGACAGAGCCAGACAGGCTTCTCTCCCGCCCCTCTTCAGAGTTTCAAATCACAGCCCAAACCCGCGGGTAGGAGGCAGCAGAGCGCACCCCATCGGAGCACGTGGCGGAAAGCAATCCTCCGGGGCACAGAGCTCCCCCTCTTACCACCCACCCTCGGAGCTCAAGCTTGGCGGAGCACCAGTCCTGGCAGCGGGTCACGCCTCCTGGACAACGGGCACACCCCCCACCATTTCCCTTTCCTCCCTTTCTGCAATCGCACCCATCTTCCTTCCACCCATTTTGGATGTTGCAAGGGTTTTGCTGCAGTCTGCCAGCGGTACGCCGGCCTCAAGCATATCCGAGGGCCAAGGGGGAGATGTGGGAGCACGCAGTTGCACCCGCAAACACTACTTAGAGCGGGCTGTCTCTTCTAAGCCTTTATACGGCGCGGGAAGGGTTTGTGGAGGCCGGGTGCCCTCCGGACGAGTGTGCGCGCCCGCCCTTCCCGGGGAAGTTTGCAAACACAGCTGTTCCAGAACTGGGGAACCGCTGGGAGCAAGGCAGCCAGGGCTACACCGAGCGGGGGCGGGAGGAAGGGGCCGGCAGGGGGCGGAGGTTCCCAGACTAAAACCTGGACGCCAGCCGGAGATAACCCACCTCCTGCAGCCGCCACCCCAGGCTGGAAGAGGACCCCTCCAAGACACCGAAATCTCCTAGAGCTGCGGGAAACCGCCCCCCACACCCCCCCCTTGCAGGAAGGACACACCCGCCCTCGGGGCGGCTCACGGGAAAGGGGAGGGTGCCAACTTGGACAGCATTTGCAGGGCAGACTGTGCGCAGTCGCCTTCCACGGCGCTACAAGTTTTAATTAGTTAAGCAAAGAAATCATCTATAATGACCTCCTGGTCCGGGATGGGTACTGCAAGTAGCAAGCATAAAATTAGCATCCTTGGGCACTTTCTCCCTCTTCAGAGACCCCATTTCCGTGCGCTAAGCAGACACCACCCAGAATGGAAGACCCGCCCGGCTCATCTGTTTCAAGCTCTAGCTATAGTCTGGACTCTCAGACTTGCCATCCCAAAAGCCTCTCAACTTAGTGCCAAGTTTCAAGTGGCATTAAATCCTTCTCAAGGCAATATAAGGCTCGGACCCGCGTTCGACTCTGTCCTCGAGTCGCTCACTCACCGGCCAGGCGAAACTGAAAGGCAGTACGATGCGATTACGGTCGTTGCCGCGGCTGGCCTTGAGATTGAAGGTATTGCCCCCGATGACAGGCGTAGACCCTGAGCCGAAGCTGCAGGGTCCCCCGGCCGTGACGCGGGACTGATACTCCTTGAGGCACACTTTGAAGTACGTGTCACACTCGTCGCGGGTGCACTTGCGGTCGCCAGGGTTCCGGGCTCCGCCGCAACAGTTCCCATTCTGTAACTCTCCGTTCACGTTCTGCATGGACAGGATCTCCAGCTCAAATTGACCCGAGGCCCCGCACACCTGCCAGTGAGGAAGGAGGTCAACGCATGAGAAAGTTTTCTCTTGAAGTGGAAGTGGGGACTCCTAGACTCCCCCACCCCACCCCCAACACACACACACACACACACACACACACACACACACACACACACACACACACACACCCCCCAAAGCTGCCAAAGATCTTCTCTGGCAAGTGAAAATAAATGTGCAAAGACTAGGTTCAGGGATTAACTTGGTTCAGGGGCATAAAACCCACGAGTGCGGGGGAAAAACTAAGACAAGCGTCCCGAAGGACCAAGAGCGTAATGATCGCACTCTGCCCAGCCTGGAGGAGTTTATCTTTCGAGGCCAGGGTCTCCCCTCTGGGAAGCCAGCGTTCCACACCGGGTGCAGCCTCTCGGGTGAAGAGTCAGGGTCAGGGAGCCTTGTACTCAAGGGCTCCGGAGCTTGCACTGGGAGCCACAGCCGCCCGCGTCCAGAACGCCACGAGGGAAGGGAGAGAACCGCGGGGAGCAAGAGCGGGAGAGAGACTCCTACCTTGGCTCGCAGGGCACAGAGCAGGGCGAGCAGAAGGCTCAAGGGGCGCCCCGGCCGGCCGCGCGTCCGTGGGGACCGCATCGCTGCGCCGCGCGCCGGGGGCACTCCGGACGCCGCCGCCGCTGCTAGCGCTGGTGCTCCCTCCGAGGCTGCCGTCGTCGCTGCCCCCGCGACCGCCGCGTCCCGGCTCTAATATACTCCGTGGATTGGAGCATGCACGACTGGAAAACAACACTACTTTTCAAAAGCCCTTTCAAGAGCCGCGCGTTCCAGAAGGCAAAGAGCCCGGCCTCCTTTTATTATTCTGATCGCTTCTTTGAGGCGCTCCCCCCTCTTCCACCTCTCGGCTTTCTTTCCTTCTCTCGCGCTCCCCTTCTTTTATATTATGATTATGCGCAGCCTTTTATTCCCTTTCGGATCAGCTGCATGAAACGCGGGGGAGGGAGGGGAGGAAAAAAAAAAACCTGAGCCTAGCTCGCCGGCCGGCTGCAGGTAACACAATGACGCGTGCCCGCCTGGCTCTCGGAGGGAGCCGGAGCGCCGGTCTAGGAGCCGCGACTCCGGCTGGCCACCTCTTCTCAACACGCGGAACAAGGCGCATGCGCGATTGTTAATATTCATAAGGGGCGTGGCACTTACTGGACACGCCCCTTTCCTCCGGGTTGTCGGGGAGGGGAGGAATTGAGAAGGGGTTGGAGGTTGCGGGACAGACCGGGTGGCTTGGCTGCCCGGGGGCCCCCCACATGCAGACAACTGTCCCGGGGAGCCCGGGCCAAGAGAAAAGAACCTGGAAGGAAGGTGGAGGAGCCCGTGGCTCTGAGACGCCCTGAGCGCCTTCGCCGGACCGCCCCCTCGGTGCACGGCCTGGGCTCCCGTGCAAGCCCCAGGTGTAGGCGCCGCGGTGCGGCCGGAGCAGTTGGGGCGGGCGGCTTCCGCCTTTGGAGCAGCCTGCGTCAGCTGCGGCTTTCGCCCCGGGGAGGAGGGCCTGCCCGCCGGGAACCCGGGCCGCTCCCAACAAGCGAGCCCAGAGCTCTGTGCTGGCGGCGGCGAGACTGGCGCGCTCGCCGCCGTCTCCTCGCCCCGCAGAGGCGACCTGGGCAGACGCTGCTGGGAACTTTGAAAAACTTTCCCGGAGCCAGACTTGCCGCAAACTCGAGGGAAAGCCTCGGCCGCGCGCCATCCCTTCCCAAATCCCAGTCCATGGAGCCTCGGAGAAGCTCCCAGCGCCCTTTCCAGACCGCACCAGGGCAGAGGCGTCGGGGAAGCAGGGGGAGAGGGCGGCGGGCACTCGCGGGGCCTTAGCCCGGGAGTCGGGAAGGGTTTGCCTAGACGCTGAGGGCTCCGCCAGCCTCCCGCCCCGGCGCAGTGGCGGGACCGCACCTGTAGGCGGCCTCCGCGTTGCTCTCTGGGTGGTGAGGCGCGGCCTGAAAGGAACCTAACTGCTATCGTGGGCCACAGAACTTGGCTTCTCCTGGGTGGTGGTGGAAACCGATGCCATTTTCCACCTTGAGGCAGGCCTCGCAATTAGCAGCGACACTCCTGGTCATAATCAAGGTCAAAGGGAACCCAAAGGCTGGCTGAAGCCTCTGCCTGCTCCACTCCAGGCGGGTTTAAATGGAGCTCTTTAGGAAAACAGATTACCATTAAAGGACGAAAAGAGTTTCATGCCTTGCATTGGGCCGGTCGTGAAGAAAAGCACTGATTTTCCGAGATCAGTTTAGTGCTTCAACTCTTCTAGACAACCGGGCATGATGGGTAAAGAGAAAAATAGTTTCCAGAATGCTGAAGGAAGGTGACACCATAACAATACAGGTATTTGTGGCTATCTATGCCCAACATAGAGTAGCCCAGCATAGATAGTGCCTGATACCATTTGGTGATGTTGAGAAAGCTGAGCAGTACATTGGTTCAAGACCACCAAAGATGGTTAAGCAAGTTTGGCATTTTAACCACCTGAGAAAGGTAATTTCGTAATAGCAATGCATCTC
The DNA here is from genome assembly GCF_021556685.1 of Rattus norvegicus. Classification (NCBI taxonomy): domain Eukaryota; kingdom Metazoa; phylum Chordata; class Mammalia; order Rodentia; family Muridae; genus Rattus; species Rattus norvegicus. The sequence continues at coordinate 124,149,364 of NC_141536.1, forward strand.
ATTCTAACCATCCCGGGGTAACTTAATTCATAATTGTAGGGGCATATCCAAAATCAGGATGAGTTTGCAGCAACTGGTCACAGAAGCACCTGGCTTGTGCAGCAGCTGCCTTGACTTGTATACCCAGGCCTCCTTCGCCCAATTATCACGAATGCAAAGCATCCCATTTTCAACATTAATCCAATGCAGGGTTTTTTCCACTAAAGTTTTCAGAAACATAATAATCCTCACTTCTTATTCAGTTCCTTACTTTTACCTCTAGTCAAGTTAGCGTACCCAATAGTCCCTGCTCTGTGTCCCACATTAACTCCTAGAAGGAGGCCATGGAGCAGAATTTAGTTCAGAATTTTTGAGCCAGCCACCTGAGTTACCTGGGATTTAAAGTTGCCCTGCTGGCAACAATCTGGGCTTCATAAAAGCTGAGATCAGTGCTATCTACCGGCGAGTTTAGCTCACTTCATTAACAGGAAAGTTTCAAGGAATGAAAAGCACCTAATAACATAATAGGAATGTGGAGTCACTAAGAAACACTAGGCTCCCAGCAAATAACAGAGAACCTAATCTTTTCTCAGCCTGGGAACCCATATTTGAGGAAGACAGTTGTGGGCTTCAGGGGATTCTTTAAATTTTTTTTTTCATTTGGTGCTCTTCCAGTGAGCTGGGACTCCCCCAAGAAGTTAGTACTGAAACAGGCACTGGGTGGAAGTTCAATTCTCCACTTCCTTGATCACCCCTGCAACCCGGAGAGTGGGGAACTACTGCTGAAAGAATTCAAATATGGATGTTTCCCTTTGCCAAGCCATAGCCTCCCTTTGGGCTTTGCTTTCCAAAGTTCAGAAAACATTTCCCATGAGAAAAAAAAAAAAACACTTAGGCATCACTATTACTTATACCCAGAAAAAGGCGGGTCTCAGAGCCAAATATCATCTGTCCTGTTGCACGTATTTGGACATAATTTTTAAAAGATGATGCCTTGATTTCCTTTATACAAAGCATACCCTGCCTTTGTTCAATCATCAACAAACAGCCCTGACTTCCGATGGGACATAAGAGACGTTCCAGTTATGATTGTATTTTAAAACTTTGAATCAGCTGAAATTATTTAATCAACATCGGTAAGAATCAGCTGATCAATATGTATTGAAAAGCACTGTTGCACGCAGCAGCATGGCTGATCTAAAGAATATCACCTGAGGGAGATAAGCCAGGCACCAAGAGTGCAACGTGTATGAGTCCCTTTCTACAAAGACCTAGGACCTTCGTCTCAGGTGAAAAACGAAGTATGGTTAGGGTGGTGTGTGGTTGGAGATTGGATGTGCGTGGTGCTTTTCTGAGCCTAAGTCAATTATCTGTGTCTTAATGGGGGGGGTTGGGTGACACAGGTGTATGCATTACCAACTTTCATTAACAAGCACATTTGAAACCAGTGCTATTGATTTTGTTTGTTGAGTTTGGTTTTTTTAAAGACACACACACATGATGGTTGTCTATATCAGTATAAAGAACATTGAGGGGTATTTGAAATGATATGAACCTACAATGAAACTTCAAAATGCATAAAAGATAGAGGATGGCTGGGTGGTTAGATAAAACAACCTAAAGAAAGTGTTGAAGTGTTAAAGCCCAACACTCGGAGACCAGAGGATCACTCTAAGTTCAAGGCCAGGGTGCTCTATAACAAGAAGAGAGGTGGTGGGAGAAAGGGATCCATGAATCTCTCTAATAGACTTGTTCACTTAATATTGCTCTACATTTCTGCATTTGAAATGTTAATTATAAAATAGTGAGGAAATGGTTATTGATATGCCTTATATTATCCAAAGTTCCAAGAACATGGCAGAAACCACCCAGGTAGTGGTCGTCAGCAGGGTAGAGCACGGTGTACATGTTCAAGAATCGGTGATGTAGAGGGAGGTAGTAGGTCAAACACAGAGACCTTTCCCCTATTCCTTCTAATGCTTTTCTTCGTTGTGCCGAATGGCCAAGTCCAAGTTACAGACATGTAATACACCCTTTAAAAATCCTCATTTATCTGGTTTTTAGATTATGCTTTTGAATGAAAAAAAGAGAAAGGAAAAGAAAGGAAAAAGGACATGATTGCTCCTAGGTATGGTGGAGAAGCTTTATTACAGATAAAAGGGAGAGCACAGCCAGAGACAGACGTATCTTGGAGAGTGTCATGAGCCTGAGCCATGTGGGGAGAGAGAAGAGGGGAAAGGAGAAGAGGGTAGAGAGGGGAACCAGGTGCAGCTGCTAATAGGCCAAAAGGAGCAGGTAACCAAAATGTCTGGATTACATAGGAAAGAGCCTCTGGGGTGGGGGAGGACAGTTCAGGCCCTGGGCTGGAGAGTTCATAATAAAGGGTAGAACAGACTATGTCAACCTCTATAACAGCCATACCTGTTACAGGTATACCCCATGTCAGGCATGCTGGAGGAACCCGGTGAACAGCTTCCGTCTGATATGTTAAGTGGGCATCTTAGCCATTTGTCCCAGCTTTTGAGACTTTAACAGTTTTACATATATGTCTGTTTAGCCTGCATGTGTGTATGAGCACCAAATACATGCCCAGGGCTAGAAGAGGTCATAAAATGGCATCAGATACCTTGAAACTGGAGTTACAGATGGCTGTGAACCACAGTGTGGATGCTGGAGCACCAAGTGCTCTTAACTGCCCAACCATTTCTCTAGCTTCTCTTTTATGCTTGTCTGCAGAAAAGTTAGTGCAGCTTTTAAAGTCCTACTTATGGATATAATATCTTTCTGTCCCTTTGTCAGCAGACAAAGGGTTTGAACGTGTCCTGCAAGTCCTCTTGTCTTACAATGGGTTGTGGCCTCAGACACTTGGTCAAGGCTCCCAGTTATTCTGCTCAGTCGGCTCCCCAGGGAAGCACAATTTCTGAATATACGGCCATCTTCCTGGATCCTTTTCATTTTTCCTCATTACAAGAAAGTGTGCCTAAAAAAAACCCTACCACCTGAGGATGGCCTACACATGAGATATTAAAAGTCAGATCAACGTAGTAGCTCCCACAGCAATCATAAATCAGCCATGAGTTTGTCCACTCAAGTAGAAATTAAGCACACAAATACTTTTCCAGAGACTTGTTTTACATATGCACAAATTCTGAATTAACCTTCTTTTGGAGGCCAAAACTGTAAGTCCCTTGCATTATCAAAACATAATTTGGTATGAGGCTATTTTAAGCATAGGTTTGGCTTGGCCTTGAGCTCTACTCACTGTAGTTTTGCCTGCCCTGGCCAAGTTGTGCCTCACACACACCATCAAGGTGAGCAGAGTTATGTTCATCTCCTTTAGCAAACCAATCACAGAAAATCACTGTAAACCTAAGGTGCGTTTTCAGCAGTGTGGAACTGATGTCTCCACTTCACTCCTTAGGACCCAATGTTCTTAGTGATCTTTTACCACTTTCGGACCTGTGTGTGTACATGTTTGGGGTATGGTCCTGCTTACAAGATGTACTTTTTCCTAGAATTGAGTTTTTGAGAGACTGAATATTAGTGGCTGTCAAGGTGTATGTTCACAAACCATCTAGGACTATTCCCTGACCCTTCTCTGTGGTGCTGATGTAAGGAGTTGCCTGTCCTGTGGGTAAACTGATAGCTTGGTTCCTTGAAATTCCGCGGTACTTTGATTCTATAGCCCGAACGGAGCCATTTGTTCAACTGACCAATTTAAATATCCTTACAAATCTTGCGTCTCCTAAAAGGCCCTTAGAACCACACTCCCAGAAGCAGGTAGCATTTGAGCACTGCCATAGCCCAGTGCACACTGGGAGTGTGTTCTCATCCCACTTCAGGCACTTTTCCCAAACAAATACAGAACGAAATCTGCCTCTGCCTCTAAGGGGGTTTAGGGAAGGAGAGAAGTTGTTGGAACCTGAGAACAAGAGACTGGAATATATTGAGTTATCTGGGAAAATTTCCAAAACATGTAAATTTGAGTGTCAAAGAAAAATGATTACACCTGCCAGTGGTCACAGTGTTTCATGTTTGGGTTAATGTTTCTCAATAAATTACAACTCTGTGTCTGTGTTTGACACTTCTGTTCTCAAGCCAGTGGTTTCTTTACTGATCATGGGCTCCAGTTTAGAAGTTATTAAAAATATCAAAATTGGATGATTATAACACTTATGTTTAAATTTTTTTCATTTGGAAGGTAATTCATTTTTATGATTGTTTGATAACGAGGGTGCTTAAGGATGATTAGGTAAATATTAGTGAGCATAGGAATACTGACCCAGTATAATTGTCTGGATGTTTTGTGCTAGCTATAATCTAGCTTTGCTAATACATAGACTTTTATAAGCATCATTCAGGAATTATTTCAGGACAATGACAAAATTCCTTTTTCTTTTGGAAATAAAGTTAAGGCATAGAAAAATTTAAACGACAGTGAAGGAGAAAATTTAATTTCCAAAAGGTTATTATTTTATACTCTGAGGTAGCAACATTTTTCTTAAAGTCAATTAGAAACTAGAGATATCAACTATACTATTTCATGATAGTTTGGCAGAAACTTCTATGAAATGGTACTTAGGGGCTTTTTTACTAGACCACACATGTAACATGCCTTAATAGTGCAATTTGCCCATGATCTGAGCTGCATTACTAAAAGTGTAGGGGGTTGGCCATTAAGCAAGCAACACCCATAGTCCCTGCATACTTTTCACTGGTCTTTTAATATTGCTGAAAGGCTCTCTTCTGGTCTGGGTGCTGTGTCTTGTTTTTAAATTATAGTAAAGTACTTATAACCAAGTTTGCCCTTCTGAACTATTTTTAAGTTCAATGGTGTTTACTGCATTGATGTTGTGTAATAATCCCTAGACCCTTTCCATCTTGCAATGCTGAAAGTCAACCCATTAAATAACTCCCTTTCTTCTTTCCCCTTCCCTTGGGCACCGGGCAGCAACCATTTAATTCTCTGTCTCTAGATACTCCACATAAAGTGGCTGTATACAGTGTTTATCTTTGTGTGGCTGTCCGATTTCACTTAGCAAATGTGCTTAAGGTTCATGCGATTGCCGGATGTGTTAGAATTCTCCTCTGCCGGGGCGTAGTGCATCTGGAGAGTGTTTGCCTAGCATACACTGGGTCATGAGCTCCGTCTCCAGGACTTAAAGCAAAATTAAGTAAAATTCGTCTCCATTTTAAAAAGAGAGATGGAGAGAGGAAGGAAGAGAGAGAGAGAGAGAGAGAGAGGGAGAGGGAGAGGGAGAGGGAGAGGGAGAGGGAGAGAGAGAGAGAGAGAGAGAGAGAGAGAGAGAGAGATATTGTATTTGTGTGTAATACGGGTACAGGCACCCATGTGCACACATTTAAAAGCTGAAGTTAATATTAAGTGCCTAGATCTCTCTCTCTCTCTCTCTCTCTCTCTCTCTCTCTCTCCCTCTCCCTCTCCCTCTCCCTCTCCCTTTCTTTCTCCCTCTCTCTCTCCCTCTCTTTTATTTTTGAGACAGAGTATCTCTTACTGAACCACAGATTTGTGATTTAACAAGATTGGCTACCCAGTGATGTCTGGGGCTTCCCCATCTTCCACACAGCACCAATGCTGGTATTACAAAACTGCATCCCCTCATCCGGGTCAGACTGCATCAGCATGTCCAGATCAAACTGCATCAGCATGTCCAGGCCTTACGTGGGTGCTGAGGATCTGAATTCAGGTCCCTATGCTTACACTTTACTTACTGAGCCATCTCGCCAGTTCCTGCTCTCTGTAATGTAATGCTGATGTCATTGTGAGTTTGAATTATGTTTCTTAAAAACAGCACTTACTTGGGATGAAAAATTGAGTTGCATCTACCATTTGACTGTTTCGAATAATGCTGTTTTCTTGGGTATAAAAATATCTCTTTATGACATGAATTTCAATTCTTTTGGGTACATAGTGGTTATCATGTCTAAATGCAATAGTGACCAACTGGGCCATTTCTTAAAAAGGACAACAAAATGTCCTAATATAAAGACCTTTAAACAGAGCAGCTGATGAACTTAGGAGACAATCCAAGTAGAAAAGAGGAGAAAGGAAGCCTAGCCTATTGGAAAAGCTAAGGAGTAAGAAGGAGATGACCTGAAAAACCACAAATGGTATATTGGGCTCAGTGGATGGAGGCTGCATGAAATTTGACTTTTAACTCAGTAGAAAGAAAATTTGTTTTTGTAACCAGCCAGGTTCCCTTGGCTACAGCAAGTCCTGGCCACCATAGGTGATCCAACAGAGGCTTCTCTGGATAGATACTCTGTCATGGCTGGGAGGTTGTGCTGGGGAATTTCCTAGGAATCAGGTCCACACACCAAGAGTATCTATCTGTAAATTTGGTCACATTCTACCCTGACTTCTCAGGATGCAGTCAGTCTCAGAACGAACAGTAGGGGCCTGCACCTGGAATCTGTCCAATTCCTGCCTTGTGGGGCCAAGGAAAGGATCAAGAGTTTAAGACTAGTCCAGACTATCTAATGAGTTCCCATTCCTGTCTGAAAACAAACAAACAAATAAACACCCAAAAAACAAAACTAAGAACCTTGGGAGTGTCAGGTCTCTGCTCCAGGACTGTTTGTGAACCAGAACGCACAATTATATAAGATCCTCCTGGGATTTGTATGTATATTAATGGTTAAGAAGCTTTGATTTGCTATACAGTGAGCATAAGACATCCAGAATTAGGATGACTGTACTGTCCTTTCTATAGTAAGATCATCCATGACCAGCCATTCTCCCTCTCTCTCTCAACTAGCAGATATCTGCAGGCAAACGAACAAGCCCAGCCAAAGTCAGCTGAATTAATCTTGGCAAGCAGAATCTTCCAGTGAAACCATAGTCTTGTGAGAATTAACAACTGGTCCTCTTAAGGTAAGCTGAGAACTGGTTTGTTGGGTAGCATTATTGTGGCAACAGATCCTTCCTCTACGTGTGGAATATTAAAAAACAAAACCAGGCAGAGCTGCAAATCGTCAGCTCCTAACCATTCAATGAGAGATCACCGTCACTAGTAAGCTTCTGAGAGTTACATGCAGCCTAGGGTAGGAAAACTGAATAGTTGACTCTGCGTGAGTCAGTAAACTGAAATAAGAGTTAAAGTGGCATCGCTATAGACTTGCTCCACTCAGTGTATCTTAGCTATTTTCAGGCCCTCCTGAAACAATCCTTTTGACCATAACACACAATTGGCCAAAGCTCTCTGACCTTCGTGTAATAGACGCTGTTGTGTTCCCCATGTGGAGAACTCTTGCAGTCAACAGACTTGAGTTCTCATGTTCTTGTGCAATTCGGTTACAAAGAGGGGGCAGGATGTTCAGCTCCCCAGTCATCAGTTGGGTGGGTTCCCAACATTTACTTGTTATTGTAATTACATCATTCTAGTCAATGTTACATAAACTTATGGAATAAGTGTGCCAAAAGCAAGCTATTGCTTCCATGCATACTAAATCAAATATAACTTGATGAAAATAAATATGAGTAGCTAACAGTAGATTTTTGTTGAATAAACATGACCAAGACAACTTTAACAGAATTGGAAAAAGTCTTAAATAAAGCAATCAGAGTCTGCCTGACTGCTTTCTATGTCTTTTAACTTTCATAGTGATTTAAAAAGTGCAGACTAAAACATAAAAGCATAAAACAAGCAAAAATCAAGGTGTTTATATATATATATATGTGCTTGGATGCGATCCTACCTATGTAAGTTTTTTTTAAAAAAAAGTCTCAGGTTAAAAGATAGGTGGACAAATATCAATTTGCATGTTTTCTGTTGAAGTCAAGTATTTGTGTATCATCTTTCATGCTTCCATTTTTAACCAGTGTTTTTGATTAACCAACCAATTACAAGTGATGATTGCATCACTTAAGAGGGTTTTATTCTATTAGTGGAGTCTGGACCAGTGCCTGACATATAACAGAAACACTATTACCAGCTGTTGAATGAATGTGTTGTAGATGGCTGGCAATATGCAGCATAACAAAAGTAGACATGTTTTCACACACCGATGTGTTTTAATACTGACCATTTGAAACCGACAACCTAGAAGCAGAAGGACTGGGTCAGGAATTGAGTAAATCTAAGTGTTGCTTCTTTATAAAAGACCTTAAATAACAGCAGAAAATCCAGGGCTTTGCTATTCTTGACAATATCCTACTAGCATGTAGCAGCATCACTAGGAAGCCTTGTGCTTATTAAACTCAACTACAGAATTTCTAGTTAGTCAGAGATAGTATCCTAGAATTTAAGGGCTAGCAAGGTCCCATTGTAAAGACCAAACTTTGAGAGTCACCAACCTAGTATATCTTTGATGTAGACAATTACCAGGACCATTTACTTCTCCCTCTGGCTCTGTGCATCCCAGACCACTTCATTCCTTCAAATGTCTCATTTGACTGGGAATTTCGTTTCAGTGTTCTCCCAACCAGTTTTGAATTGAGAAATGGAGTGAGACAAGGAGGGCATGTATTCTGGGTCATTTGTGAAGTATAATGGTGTTGTGTTTAATGTAACCCACGGTGACACTTTAAAAATGGCACCAATATCCCCATTTTACAGATAGAAAACTGAGGTTTAAAAGGCCATACTCCAGAGAGTAACATAGGTAGTAATCCTTGGGGTAAGTTTTATGGTGGACTAAGTGAGACTTGAGGGCCTGATGTTTCCATTGTAGCTATGAAAGCTTTGGGTTATTGTGCAGCTACTGTGGGTTATCTAAAGCAGGAATTCTTAGACTCTAATCTACAGCTCTACCCTCTGGATACCTTATTAAAATGCATATTCTTATTTTTATACAGGTAGATCAAGCTCAAAGTTAGATTCTGTATTTCTCACAAGCTCCTCTGAAGTGGAAATATCTGGTTTCTTTGAAGACTCAGTTGTGTCCTATGATATTTTTCTGGAAAGTATCTTATGAGAGGATGTTTTGCTGAGGACACTTGAGAGGACAAACGGTGTTTGGAAAGAGTCTAAGTAGAACCCACAGACAGTAAAACACACTCTTGCATTGGTACACCTTTCAATGCTTCACTGATCTTCACTGGTCTTTGCTTGTGGTGACTTCATAGAGTGAAACCCTTCTTGCTGCTTCTGCAGACTTGATTTGGGGAGCCTTGTGGTTTCTTCTGGATTGAGCACTGCTGCTGATTCTGCCTAGCATTTGCTGATTAGGCTGGACTGCTACTACTAATTCATGTTTGATGTTTTAGAGTGGACTGCTGATATCCTGACAAGGAAGATTGGTTTTGCCTCAAAAAACTCCTTCTAAAAAGGTCTACATCTTGCTTGTCCTGTTAGCCATCTCTCTCCCCTACGTTTGGTGGGTAGGCGAGGGATAGTGAGACTTCATCTCAAAAAACAACCAAACAGGCAAACCACCACGCTTAAAAATCTTTTCACTGTAGTTATTTCTCCTGTACTGAGTAGCCGGATGACCCTAGAGCCTCAGGTATGCTGTAAGCAAATGTGTTACCATTGAGCTATTTACAGGCCCTTTAAAATGCTTTATTAAGATTTATTTTACTTTAAAATGTGTGTGTGTGTGTGTGTGTGTGTGTGTGTGTGTGTGTGTGTGGTGTGTGGTGTGTGCTTGAGCACCTGTGTGTGGCCTATGTGAGGGCAGTTGCCCTTAGAGTCCAAGAGAGGGTGGCAGATGTCTGTGAGCTGGAGTTACAGGTGGTTGTAGCACCCAACATGAGTGCTGGGAGTGGACTTGAACACTCTGGAAGAACAATGCCCCATCTTTACCCTTGATCCAGCTCTCTAGCTCCTTCTTTTTACTCCTTATGACATGGTCTCATTACATTGCCCAGGTTAGCCATGAATTCACTCCAGAATCCATGTAGGTCTTGAACTTGAGATTCATCTGCCTCAGCATCTCAAGTAGCTAGAACTAGGGTTTGTTGCCACTTGGCCAATCTGAAGTCCATTCTGTTGTTCTGTGAGCTTTGACAAATTTGGTACAGATCCAGGGCACTGCCGTTGTGCTCAGTTTCCTCCTCATGCTCCTAGGCAACAGTTCCACCCCTAGATTGGATGGCTCCCCCTTTTCTAGAATGTTCCATGAGTGAAACCACACAGTTGGTGGCCTTTTGTTTTTGTATTAGTAAGTCCTATCATTTTAAGTTTCTGAATGGTATGCTAATGCCACACTTTGCCCATCTCCAACTGAGAAATCTTTGCATTTTAGCCTTTATTTCCTTTGAATACAGCTGCTAGAAAACTTGTGCAGAGATTTTTTTTGGTTCAGCACACATTTTTATTTCGCTTGAGTGAGTATCAGAGAGTGGGATTATTTTGTCTTTTTTTTAGAAAAATGAAAAAGGCTGTTTTCCTAATGGCAACACAATTTTGCATTTGTCCTAGCAACATATAGGTAATACTTCTGAGCTCTACTGACCTCTAACTCCTGGGCCCATTTCACTTTGGGGACCTTAGAGAGGAATGCTCATAAACAAGAGCCACCCTTGAGAGTGTTGAGGTCAGAAGTTAGGGGAAAGCTAGAGAGGCTGGCCTTCTTTCCTAGACCTCACCCAGTCTCATCTGTTGAAATCTTCGTGAGCTCTTTCCGGTCCCTGGGTTTGAGTCTACCACTCTCCCGGCAATTATGGTGTCCTCAAATATCACCCCTCCAGTCTAGGACTTATGGCCAGATAATGTGACTTCAAGAGAAGCCCCTCCCCTCACCTGCAAAGAAAATTGAAATGCTCTGAGATCAGTCCTCAGCATGCACACCACTCGCAGGGCTCTAGCAATTTTATTCTTCTATCCTTCCTGGGGCAGCTGCAGTTACAGTTCATTGTCCCCAGCTCGGCCTCCATGTCAACCCGGAAAGCTATTCATATAATTTAATCCTGATGAAAATCCTCTTGGTGCTCCTGTGTGCTCTCCCTCCCTCTGCTTCTACCTCCTGGTCCTCCTCCTCTCTCCCTTCTTTCTCCCTTCCCTCTTCTCTCTGAAATGCAGTCTGCCAGTGTAAGCTTGGGTTCAACTCCTGTATTACAGAAAGGAGATGAGAAATGTCACAGGATTTGATCCTCTATTCAAGACACTGACCCTTTCCTAATCTAGAAGCTGTTAGTCCTCGCCCTACTGGGTAGTACTAGTTTTCTGAGAAAAATGACAGTTGGGATTTTCCTTTGCTTTGCATTCCTTTCTGAAAGCGTGGTAAGCAGAGGTAAACTAGAGATGGCTTGAGGCTTAAATTTTCTGTCACCCCGATTTGTGAAGTCTTAAAGCTGAGCAACTGAATTTCTTTTGGCTTTTAATTGCAGTGGTGTTTTTTGTTTTTCTTTTGTTTTGTTTTTTTAACAGAGACTGGCTGTGTAGTTCAGGTTAACCTCAAACACATTATGTAACCCAGACTGACTTCAAATCGCAGAACTCCCAGCCTCTAGAGCAGTGGGACTTTGACTACAAAGCATCTCACTGCTATGCTAGACTGCAGGACATTCTTTAACTTTCAGAAATGTGTATATATGATACTGTGAGCAACAAATATGTCCTTTATATTCCAGAATCACTCATGTATGCCATTAGCAATAGTCTTTTAGACTATGTAGGCCGGGAGGACATTCCCAGTAAGAGTTCCCTAGTTCCTACAGTTTCAGCAAAACAAAACACCATAGGAAATTTCAAACAAAATAAATTCATTTTGCTTGTTCCAGGACCAAAGCAGTATGTCTCGGGTGGCTAATTAAGAGTGACTTTCTTATAAGGAAGACTACTATAGGGATCCTACCAAAATCTTAATCCTTAGGTGGACAATATTTATTAAACTTCTAGGATAACCCAGGAGGCATCCTAGAGAAAACCAAATGTAAACACCATCCAGAAGGCTTTATAGGGTCTATTAAAAAATTGGGAACATCAAATCTGTGGTTAACATGGACAACTTTAGCTACACCAGAAGTCACCTGGAGAATTCGAAAAATTGCTGATGTCTCAGCCCCACCCAAAGGTCCTGATTTGATTGGTTCAGGTTGTAGCCTGAGCACTGATGATATAGCCTTCAATGCAAGCTCCTGGCACTTGACTGCACAAAACAATTGAGAAGATGAAAGATATCACCAATGCCTTCTCTTCTACCAGGGACCCTTGCAAGTACGTCTTACCCGGGAGTTTAGGATGCACAAAGCTTTAGGACACATAAACACACTGGGATGTGGAGTTGCATTGAGCTAGGAACTAAGAAAATGTCAAGTTGATTCTTGCATGTGTAGGATGGGATTGAATAATAAAGGTAAGAGGACAAGTGAGAGACACTCTAGAAGACATGTTCCATGTGCAAACCCAGTTCAAAGTCATTCGAGAACAATATGATTTTAATAGATCTGAGTAGCTCAGTGATTTCTCTAAGCTTCAGTTTTCCATCTACACAGTACCTTAGCAGCATCTTTCTTGTAGGGTAGATGAGAACCTCAAGTTGGGTATGTAAAGAACTTAGCTTGATTCTTTGGCAGAGGGCAGGAGAGTGGGCTCAGCTTTAGCAATGACGAATTGATTTCTGGGCTTGACTGAGCTCACTGGGACATGAAAGTGAGCTGAGAAAAGGGTCCTTTTGTGTGTGTTTGTGAGGCCCATCCTAGTGAGTCGGCAACTGAGGTCAAGTGACTGTCTCCAACAAGAAAGCTGGTGGAGAGCCTGTGCTTACTTGGGTCCTGCTTCAGGCCCTTGAACTTAGGCCCTGGAACCCAGTCTTTCCTCTCACTGCCACAGGAAAAATGAAAAGGGTGGCAGGAAGAGTCCATTGTTCTCCCAGGCATCAAAGGTCATGCATCCTTGTGGGCTTTATGTCTCCAGACCACAGCACAGGTGGCCGTGACTAACCTCCTCATTCTGAAGATCAAGATACCCAGTCTCCTTAACCTGTCCTCCTTCAAATGCTCTTCCTGTGATACACAAAGTCCTTTCAGTGCTGGGCTCTCAGAGAGCTGCTAGAAGTCGTTCTCAACCTTCTTAATGCCACAACCCTTTAGTACAGTTCCTTTAATACAGTTGTGGTGACTCCACAAGTCACAGAATTATCTTGTTGCTACTCATAACTGTAATTTTGTTACTTTTACGAATCATAATGTAAACATCTGATATGCAGGATATCTGATATTTGACCCCTGAGGGTCACTCTGCTAGGTAGTTTCATAAATCCTTCCAGTTTTGCACTTTTCAGACATAAGAAGGAATCACCTAGAGAAGTTGATATGCAGATTGGTGTCTTTCCCTCTCAAAGAGTCTAACTCAGTAAATCTTACGTAGGAATTTTCTAGGCAAAAGTCTTTCCAGGTATCATTATTGCTGCTGCTGCTGCTGCTGCTATTGCTGCTGCTTAGAGATTCATGCACTGAAGAGCTCTAGCATAGCCGTGTGCCCCTGCCCTCCTTCCCATTAGCTCCCTCAGCCCTGGATTCTTGAATGTGGAGTGCTGTTTATCTTCTGTGGGATAGGATTAACTTTTAATAAAACTCTCCAGCTGATGTTAGCTGGGATTGTGTTCTAAGATGTAGCTTCTCTTTGATAGGACCTAAGCATAGTTTTAGAGGCAACTTGGTGGGAAATAGAATATGTAAAGTCCAAGTCCTTTCTGGAGGAGCCACTGCTTCTTAATGTCTTACATGAACACATGAGATATGAAATTGTAAGAGGAGGCATGAAGGGTCAGACATACCATTAAGACTTTAAAAATGTAAAGTATACATTAGAGCGATGTGTCTGCTTCCTCCCCTCCCTCTTCCCCTTTCCCTCCCCCTTCCCCCTCCCCCTCTCCTCCTCCCTCCCCTCCCCCTCCCCTTCTCCCTCCCCCCTTCTCCCTCCCCTCCTCCTCCCCTCCTCCTCCCCTGCCCTCCCCCTCCCCCGTTGTCATTGTCGTCCTCCTCTTCCTCTTCCTCTTCCTCTTCCTCTTCCTCTTCCTCTTCTTCTTCTTCTTCTTCTTCTTCTCCTTCTCCTCCTCCTCCTCCTCCTCTTCCTCCTCCTCCTCCTCCTCCTCCTCCTCCTCCTCCTCCTCCTCCTCCTCCTCCATTTTTGCTGTTGTTTTGCACCTTGAGGGATATTTTAGAAGGAAGACATTCCCTTCCTACTGACATTCTTTACAGTCTTGTCCCCACTGCTGAGCTTCCTTTGAAGTTCCAGTCTTAAGACATTTCTAGCAAGGAGTCCTTTTACTTCTCCTCCATCTTCTGAGATAAAATTCTCAATTTGTTTAGTTAGGGTCTCACCCCATCTTCTTTATCAGCCCTCAAAATAGAATTTGAAATATGTAAAGGTATCTTTGTGAGGAGTGGCCTGTCACCCAAATGATCTGCTCTAACAAAGCCACTTTCGCCACTGTCCTCTCTGTGTCCTGCACATAGGTTTTTGAGGTTTGCTTACCAAGGGGGAATGATAAGGTTAGGCTGCTGCGTCTTGATGACTGGAGGCTGTGTCTGTGGATGACTGTGCTGACAAATCAAAGCAGCCCAATTGGGTATAAGCAAGGGCATCTTAACTCCTATTTGGAGTTTGCAACTTCAACCCCTGAGGAGCTTCTAGCTCACATTGCTCTTACCTCACCAGCCCTGTACTGGGAACCCAGCAGCCATGCGGTATCTACATTGGGTTCTCCTGTCCCACAGATGCGTGGTTCTTAGGCAACAGCTGGAGTTTATTTTGATCTCTGTCTTTTGAAGCCAGAAACTGTTCATGTGTAACTTTAAAGAAAACTGTGATTTTTTTTTCCCTAGTGCAAAGCTGCAATTTCAAGGCAGGATTCTATTAAAAACAGACAAATAATTCCCATTCCTTCCTGGTCCTGCCTATTGTTTTCTTAAGTTTGTTTAGATTCCCAGATTGAATCCTTCTGTCTTAGTCTCCAAAGAGAGGGTCCTGGCCATAGCTGCCCCATGAGGTTGACTGTCTGGTAAGGTCCTTGGGGGACACTTCCTGTTTCCCTGTCACACAGGCATATGGAGGATGTGGGAGCATGTCTCCTGTCTTCCCTATTCAGGGAGCCTTTTATTTCCTCCCCATGTTTTGTCTATAGCCAGCTTTGGTTTTTCTAAGAAGAACTGTTCCTAGGAAGAAGAGTTGGTCCAGAGCCAACACTACTTATAGATGCTCAGTGTGCCATGATGTTGGTTTAAAGAAACCAGGACTGTATTCAACAACTAGTCTACTGTCCCTACAGAAACACATAAAGGCTATCTGCTGCTAGCCACATGCTTCTAGATGCATCCAGTGGATGATGCCCCGTGTATACCACACGATTCTTTTTGAAGGAAGCATCTCTCATGCATGATGCAGCCATAGCCATTCTTCCCCAAATCCTTGGTGTATTCAGTTTCTTTCTTGTAGTGGTTGCACATTAATCAAAACTGGATGCTACTTGCACCTCCAAGTTGAGAATTAACTTTCCAATGAAGAGTATTCTTGACATGGATATGCAGGGCACCTTTAATGGCCATATTAGAGCATGACCATATGCTGGCCTAGTGGGGATGGGAATGCCATACTATCTTTTTTCTTTCTTCACAGGAAGGTACAGGTTCTTAGGTTCTTAGTGACAGGAATAGGTGTGCTTGATTATACATACAATTAAACATATGCTTGCTGAGAGAATTCCTACAAGATCTAGTGGGAGAGAAAGCAACTCCTCTTCCTCCTCCCCTTCCTCCTCCTCCCCCCTTCCTCCTCCTCTCCCTCTTCCCCCTCCTCCTGCTTCTTCTTCTTCTCCTCCTCCTCCCCTTCTTCCTCCTCCCCCTTCCTCCTCCTCCTCCTCCTCTTCCTCCTCCTCCTCCTCCTCCTCCTCCTCCTCCTCCTCCTCCTCCTCCTCCTCCTCCTCCTCCTCCTCCTCCTCCTCCTCCTTCTTCTTCTTCTTCTTCTTCTTCTTCTTCTTCTTCTTCTTCTTCTTCTTCTCTAATATGAAGAACAGTGTGTCTGGTAAAGAATCTTAGACTTTAAACAGAACGGTCTGAAACTCCCTTCCCAGAATATTCCAAATACAAGCGGGCAAGTCACATTCTTTCTAACTTTGCCTTTCCCTTGGGGGAAGGAGAGTGCTGTCTGAGACTGGCAGATGCAGAGCTTCGCGCATCCTGACAAAGATAGGAACTTTAGGCTAGCAAAAAATCCAAATAAACAGATTTTCAAACAAACCAGCTTTCCTTTTGGTAGCTGAAAAGGAAACCCCACATCCAGGAGGAATGCAGATCAAAGCAAAGTCTACAAATGATGCAGAAACACATAAAATAACAAACAAGCCCGGTGGGAAGAGGGAGCTTTTGGTAAAAGAATAGGCCTCTTCATATTTCACTGAAATTGAATGCAAGATTGCAAGCAAAGATACATGTGCTGGGAATACAAAGCTATAGTTTCTTTTCCTGTGTTGGGGGGCTGGGGGTATACGTTTAATAGGTCACTTTGGAAGCCACTAAAAGCAACAGACAAAAGCTAGGTTCCTTGTTGGAAACCTTGCCCCCTTCACCTTCGGCGATTGTCTTTGCTTCTCTTTTGGCATAAACTGGACAGAATAATTAATCCATTCTGCCTGTAAGAGTGGAGCCTGAAATGCCCTGGCCTGTGAACATTTCCTATCAAAATCTGAGCTCTTTTCATTCCCTAAAACCCATTTCTACTGGTCTCTGCCCCAGGCGAGAGACGGTTAAAATGCCTGACATGACAATGTTTTTGTTTGCAGGGCATCCCTTAGCCCAGTTTAAAAGTTGATCTGAACTACATTTGAGGTGAATCATAGTTAGCAAGGTAGAATCGCATATTTTATCCTAGGGAACTAGGCTTGCTTGCCCTATATCTGTGTGGAGAGCAGGTGCTGAGTGGTCACCAACCAGCACAGCAACTACTGCTCCCTCTTTAGACATCAGCATCCCTGTCATCCTAAGCGTTCTGTCCTCTTTGTGGGTCATGGGGATGAGTACTTATACTATCAGGGCTCTTTCTGAAGACCCTGAGCTCACATGCGTCTTTCATTTGGAAAAAAGACCTGACTCACTCTCATGTAAGTTTTAGTAATATCTCCCAGGCAGTGTGAGTGGCCCCAGGACATTATTACTTGGGTATGTTTCTCTACATGCGTCATCACAGGTATTTGACTTCGAGGGCATGAGCTGTTGTTGATTGGTCTCTCTGGATAGCACATCACTCTGCCTTCTGCCCCAACAGAACAATTCTGTCTTATTGTTTCAGATTCTTGCCAAATACTGGAAGCATAGTTTTAAAATGTTTTAAACTAGTTCTTAAAATCATTTATTCATTCATGTGTGTAGTGGGATAAGGAGTGGGGCTCATGTACCATGGCATGCATTGGAGGCCAGAGGGCAACTTGTTGGAGTCAGTCCTTATCCCCTACCATGTGGTGTGGGGATTGAACAAAGGTCAGCAGGCTTGATGACAGATGCCTTTACCCACCAAGCCAGGAGATTATTGATTCCTGGCCAGAGCAATCTTTTTTATCCTCAAGTAATAAGCAGAGTTCTCTTTTCAATTTTTCTAACATTTTCTAATATTTTCGTGATAGACTCTTCAGCAAGCTAGACTGGATTCTTGAATGTGACATGAAGTACAGACAGCAGTGTGACAAGCCATCCTGCCAGCCTCACTCATTCCTGGTTCATTGTTTCCCCAGTACTCTACAGTTTCTTTCCTGTCGCACTTTCCCGCATCAATCAGTTTGTCTCCATTCTGTTTCATTGCCCTTTGCTTGTTCCTATGCTGAGACTATACGGTGTGTCAGTTTCAAACACACACAACATTATTTGGTAGAATTAGTTTTTCCATTCATCCCCACTCTTTTTTAAAAGTTGGTTTGGCTATCCTTGGGTCTTTGCTTTTCTATATAGACTTCATAATCTGGATGTACACATCTATGAAAAATTCTGCAGGTTTTTTTATAGGAATTATATTTAAATAATATTTGAATTGGCAGATAGATGTTTTGTAATTTTAATTTTTCCCACATACAAACATGGTATACTGCCTTGCAGTGTAATTTATTAAGGCCTTGTAGTGAAATATTTGTCCATAGAATGCTTGCTATCTTTTCCAAGATACCCCTCTTGCCCTTCTTATTATTTCAACTTTTGTTTTTGTCAACTATCTTTACTTATTTGTGCATCCCATATTTGTGCTTCAGATTCTAAATGCATTCAGTGTGAAAAGGGATGCCTATAATATAGGTTTTATCTTTTAACTTCACATTCTACTTAAGTAACAGTGAAAGGCAGATCAATGGGCATATATGGGCATTCCGTTATACACTGTTTCCATAGTGATGGTGATCTGTGCAGTCAGAAAGAAGCCACAGGTAGACTGTTTCACTTGGACAAGGACCCACAGAAGAGACCAGGGAGAGGTTGAGTAGCATTTTGATCACTAGATGAAATATATAAGTAGAAAGAAAGCATGTATGCATCTATTTAGATTGAGAACTGTAAGAATGAAGACTCTGACTAGGCAATGGAATGCCCTGAATGTTGGAGTTAAGATTTTCACCTTAGCGTCCATTCTCTAGAAAGTCTTCTAAAGCTGGAGGATTTCCGAACACTAATAGTTTGACTGAGTCCTTTCCATGAAGAGACTGTTGGTCAGGACAAGCTGGCTTACATTATGTTTTTTAAACTCACTTTGATTCAGAGCTGACTGTGAGCTGAGGGAGCGCAGTTGCTCTACATAAAATCAGACATATGAGTTATATATTGAAGATGAATTATAAAGTTAGGATTGAGAAAGCATCAACCTCAAATGTTAAGACAAGCTGCAGTTCTTGGGCCTCTCAAAAGCAGATGTCCAGAGATGTAGTATACAATGCATTGCACTTTAACTTGTATTTTATTAATTAATTAATCAATCAATTAATTTTTTTTTCTTTTCTTTTTTTCCGGAGCTGGGGACCGAACCCAGGGCCTTGCACTTGCTAGGCAAGTGCTCTACCACTGAGCTAAATCCCCAACCCCAATCAATCAATCAATTAATTAATTTATGTTAAAAAGTACTTGGGGCAAGGGGATAGAGAGATGGCTCAGTGGTTAAGGGCACTGACTGCTCTTTCACATGATCCAGGTTCAATTCCCAGCACCTACCTGGCAGCTCGCAACTGTTACTTCAGTTCCAGGGGATCTGACATCCTCACACAGGTACAATGTCAGTGTACAGAAAAAAGTTAAATATGTTTCACATCAAGTTAAATATGCGTCTTTAGGAACTTTTATTTTCACATATATATTTTTTTTCCTTTGAGAGAAAATTCTATCTTATATCCCAGGCTGTCTTGGAACATATGAGGTAGCCTGTAGGTAATGCATACCAGCGCTCCTGTGTCAGTTTCCCAAGTGCTGAAATCAGAGGTATAAACAATCATGTCTAGCTTCAGTTATCATAACTTTAGGGCAAAAGTTTCAAAATACTTTTCGGCAAACATCCAAAAAGTACAATACATAATTACAATGTGTGGTCACCTTACTTCACAACAACATACTAGAATTACTTACTCTAATCAAACTAGTATCCAGTGGCCACTAACCATCCTTTCCTCATTCAAAATCTTCTTCTTGATGTGAATAAAGGTCGCATGGTAAACATCCTGGTCAGGGATCACAGGAGATAGGAAGGCTCTCTGGGTACCTATGATTCGCACAGAGGAGTCCTAGTTTTTCTCAGTTGCCTGAGAAGTAATTTATTTTTGTTGTACTCAAAATTTCTTTTTAAAAACTTCATCCCAAATTTTGCATGTCCTTTTCTCCACTAAGCGTCATTCATTTCAACACCTGGAAGTGTCAGACGGTAGAAAAAGAGACCCATCTCAGTCCTGTTGGCAGTTGGGCCCTGGCAATGATGGAGGGGCCTGACGGAGACTGAAGCATGGTGATCATCATGAACTAGAGCTGTTGCAGTCTACCGTTAGAGAAGGCCTCCCTTGAGTAGGTGTGATTGTCCTTTTGTAAAGCCCTCTGCTCTCTGAAGTCACTGTGGAGCGTGTTTATGGACTCAAAACCAACTCAGTGAAAATGTCAGCAGCTGACTCTGGATAGGAATGCTGTTCTTCTGCGGAGGCAGGCTAGACAATTCTGCTGGAGATTCGACTCTTGAGGCCAAGTGGAGGCCCTGGATATTTCCAGTCTCAAGTTCCTCCCTTCATCTTGAATCCATCCTCAGTTATCAGTCCTATTCTCTCCTTTCCTCTTTGGTGTTCATCTTTAGTCACAAGGAAAAGGATCGCCTAACTATCTCAATCTGAGAAGAGGATGACACAAGTCTATTTTGCCGTCTGAAGAGCCTGTCTTGTGAATGAGGCACTATAAACCACTTACTTTGCTTTGGGTAACAGCCTATCTCGAAAAATTTGTGGGGAGATCACATAAGAGGCCTTGAAAATAACAGCTCCAAGTATCTTTAGCAGTTATTAGGGTAATGTAGGCCTCATTCTACACCCTTTTCTGTGATGCTGAAATGCAAATCATATTTATCCTATTTCTGCTTCACCACCCATAGCTGGTAGGAGCTAAGAGACGGAGACGGCAAACTTGGAAGTCAGAGGGGACACTTCTTGGTTTTTTGATTATCGCCCAAGAAATGTTTGATCTTTGTGGCAACGTCAGTTAGTTCTTGGGGCAGCAGTGAGTTCTAGCTTGAGGTTTAGTCAGTATTCTGTGAACACT